>NC_138737.1:40332036-40422527 GCF_965113295.1 Leuciscus leuciscus | reverse complement strand
GGAGAGAGAGAGAGAGAGTAAGTGAGTGAGTGAGTGAGTGAGTGAGTGAGTGAGAGAGAGAGAGAAGAGAGAGAGAGAGAGAGAGAGAGAGAGAGAGAGAGTAAGTGAGTGAGTGAGTGAGTGTGTGTGTGTGAGAGAGAGAGAGAGAGAGAGAGAGAGAGAGAGAGAGAGAGAGAGAGAGATTACACCATGGTAAACATGTCCCCATCTCCACTATACTGAGACCTGTTGCAGCATCACATTTGAAATGAGGCTCATTTTGTGCATAAAATTGTAAAATCTCTCAGTTTAAACATTTGTTATGTTATCTCTGTTCTATTGTGAGTAAAATATTGGCTCATGTGATTTGAGAAGTCTTTTAGTTTTCATTTTATTCAAATGTGAAAAACGTCCCAACTTCAGTATATCTTTAGTGAACTTCAGCACTACTCCTGGATAACTAAAAAACATTAAGTACAAATTTAGTTCCAATTTAGCAGACTTTAAATTTAGCTTTTAATAAACAAACGCTTTACAAATTTAGTACACCAACAGTACAATTGCAGGGTATTTATATTAAGTACATAAATATGTAAATGTATTTGTAGTATACTTACTTAGCATAAAATAAATGTATTTCGAGTACATTTGATTTTAGTATATATTTATTTTTCACTACGGCATGCCAGGCAGATAACCAAACATTTACCAGCTCTGCACAGAAACTGTTCATAAAAGATGTGTAGTGTCATCTACACTGGATCTGTGTGAAACAGGGATTGTGCTTATGACATGTACTATTTATCATATAAATACATAAATGGTCACAAAATATTTGATCTGAGTTGAATTGCTTTTATGATGTGAGAAAAATGAGAGAGCCCAGAGAGCAACGAAAGCCGTGTTAAAAAACAATGTACAATCAAAGGCAAGATTGTGGCAATCAATTCTTAAGGTCAATATAAGTATTTTTGTTGGCAATGTGACCCAGGTTAAGTTGTGGCAAGTGATTTCAAATGTTTGGTGTTATATTCATATGTTAACTTACTGAATGGACATGAATGTGTTAGTTATTTGGCCCCTGTTTTTTCTACTTGTTACTTTATGGTTTCTTGGCCATAAGTCATTAGGCCTAGTGTTGAGCTCATTTGCATATTTAAAATAGATTTTTCCAAGAAACTTGTAAAACAAAAATGTTACTTTTCATGTATACTTTCACTGTGTGAGGTTTGATTGTGGTAGGAGTAAAGGAAAAAAATAAGTCCATTAGGGTGTATTTTGGGCATATTGGATTAGTATATTGCTCATTTGCATATTCAAATTCATTTTCAAAGAAACTTCTAATACAAAATGTTTTACTTTTCTTGGAGACTTTCATTGTGTAAAGTTTTATTGTGGTAGGAGTAAAGGAAAAAATTAAGCCTATTTGGGTGTATTTGGGCATATTTGATTAATGTATAGCTCATTTGCATATTCAAATTAATTTTCAAAGAAACTTGTAATACACATTTTTTTACTTTTCATGGGTACTTTCATTGTGTAAACAAGTTTCATTCTGATAGGAGTAAAGGAAAAAAACAGCTCCATTGGGCTGTCTTGTTGTCTGGCCTTATTGGCACACATCTCGGATTGATGAGAATTGAACATATTTCCTCAACTAGGATTTCTTAGGACTTTTAGTACGTTGTTCTGGACACCTCATAGAAATGATCTATGCTGAAAAAAATTATTTTACAATTAGTTCTATTTTTGGATCCAAAATGATTTACTTTGCCTGGACTATAACTCTAATGTAGGATAACCTGAACCCCTGAACCCGAGGCTTACACTGATGTTTAATAACCCTAATGTAAGATAACCTGACCCCTGAACCCCGAGGCTTACACTGATGTTTAATAACCCTAAAGTAGGATAACCTGACCCCTGACCCCCGAGGTTTACACTGATGTTTAATAACCCTAATGTAGGATAACCTAACCCCTGAACCCCGAGGTTTACACTGATGTTTAAATAACCCTAATGTAAGATAACCTGACCCCTGAACCCAGAGGCTTACACTGATGTTTAATAACCCTAATGTAGGATAACCTGACCCCTGAACCCCGAGGTTTTACACTGATGTTTAATAACCCTAAAGTAAGATAACCTGACCCCTGAACCCCGAGGCTTACACTGATGTTTAATAACCCTAATGTAGGATAACCTGACCCCTGAACCCCGAGGCTTACACTGATGTTAAATAACCCTAATGTAGGATAACCTGACCCCTGAACCCCAGAGGTTTACACTGATGTTTAATAACCCCTAATGTAGGATAACCTGACCCCTGAACCCCGAGGTTTACACTGATGTTTAATAACCCTAATGTAGGATAACCTGACCCCTGAACCCCGAGGTTTACACTGATGTTTAATAACCCTAATGTAGGATAACCTGACCCCTGAACCCCGAGGTTTACACTGATGTTTAATAACCCTAATGTAGGATAACCTGACCCCTGAACCCGAGGTTTACACTGATGTTTAATAACCCTAATGTAAAGATAACCTGACCCCTGAACCCAGAGGCTTACACTGATGTTTAATAACCCTAATGTAGGATAACCTGACCCCCTGAACCCCGAGGTTTACACTGATGTTTAATAACCCTAATGTAGTATAACCTGACCCCTGACCCCCGAGGTTTACACTGATGTTTAATAACACTTCTTATATACAGTAAAACACTGATGTTCACTGTCAGAAGTTTAGGGATGTTTTCTAGTCACAAAAAGAATGTGAAACACGCATGTAGGTTATATCATTTTAATTATATTTTTAAGATAATTTAAGTTTATTTTACACACTTTAATCATCGTATCGCATTATTTAATGAGTTATCGCACATCACACTTTTCTTCACTATCGTGCAGCGCTGATTTAGAGTTTAGAGTGGTTGTTGTGTCACAGAGATGAACTGACCTTGAGTCCTTTGGCTCTGTTGATGGCTCTCAGAGGTCGAAGCACACGCAGAATCCTCAAGATCTTCACCACTGAAATGGCCGACGATCTGCGGACGAAACACGAGCGCATGCAGTGACTGACTTCAAACATGTGGATGATATAATCGTGATGTGAACGTACTGTATCCCGAAGGAGAGGAGAGACACTCCGACCACCAGCAGATCCAGCAAGTTAAAGTAGTTCCTGCAGAACGCTCCTTTATGAAGGAAAGCCCCGAACGCCGTCATCTGATCAACACAGCACACACTGGTGAACTAAACCAGCAATTCTAATAACATTTCAATGGTAACACTTTACAATAAGGTTCATTTTTAACATTAGTTAATGTATTAACTAACATGAACTAACCATGAGCACTACATTTGTTACAGTATTAGTTAATCTTTGTTAATGTTAGTTAATAAAAATCCAGCTGTTCAGTGTTAGTTCATGTTAGTTCACAGTGCATTAACTAATGCTAACAAGATTTTAATAAAGTATTAATAATGTTGAAATGAACATTAACTAAGATTAATAAATGCTGTATACGTGCAGTTCATTAATAGTTCATGCTAACTAATGTAGTTAACTAATGTTAACCTTATTGTAAAGTGTTACCTTTTCATTTTACACATTTATATAAATTGCAATCATACAGTAAAAGCAAATTCCTGTCCAACTCAACAACCACAAATAAGAAATGAACAAGTGAAGCATAATCTGTGTAATCTGGAATAAGTAAGAGGGTTATAATCATGTGTAGAATGCAAATAGAAATAAGACAGTCTTTACCTTCAACAAGATCTCCACTGTGAATATGGCGGTGAAGGCGTAGTCTAAATAACCAAGAACCTGCAACATGACACACGAGAAACTCAACAAGGCATCCGGCGGACACAGTCAGTTCAAGTCTGTTTGATTTCTACAGCGCCTCTACAATCCTCACAGTTTCAAAGCGTCTTTAAGCTCGTTTAAGTTAACAGACAAATGAAGAAATGCCATGTGAAGCGTCTTGTGAATTCCTGCTTATATGAAATAAGGAAACACTATAGTCTGCTTCAGACATTCTATTGACTATAACTTAAGTAACTTTGCACCTACACTACCAGTCAAACGTTTATTAATGTTTTTAAAAGAAGTCTCTTCTGCTCACCAAGGCTGCATTTATTTGATTAAAAATACAACAAAAACAATAATATTGTAAAATATTATTACACTCTAAAAAATGCTTGGTTGTTTTAACCCAATTTTGGGTCAAATATGGACAAAGCCAAATGCTGGGTTAAAAATGTAATTTAAAAATGTAACCCACCAACGGCTGGGTTTGTCCATATTTGACCCAAAGTCGGGTTGAAACAACCCAGCATTTTTTAGAGTGTATAATGTAAATCATCTGTTTTCTATGTGAATATACAGTAAATTATAATTTATTCCTGTGATCAAAGCTGAATTTTCAGCATCATTACTCCAGTCTTCAGTGTCACATGATCCTTCAGAAATCACTCTAATATGAGGATTTGATGATCAAGAAACATTTATCATTATTATCAATGTTGAAAACAGTTTTTCATTTTTACAAGTACATTTTTATTTCAGGATTCTTGATGAAGAGAAAGTTAAGAAGAACAGTATTTATCTGAAATGGAAAGCTTTTGTAACATTACAGTTTTGTTTTATTTTATTCGCTTTGGTACTATTTTCACAAGTTAGGTGTACATTTTCAAAACTCTTAGTGCTAATATCACAACAGATCATCAAAAGTGCACTTTTAAAAATAATTTCATCATGTTTTCAATTGTGTTAGTACAATACTCACAATCACAAAGTATCCTTTTCACAACACAAAATAAGTGTTTCGTCTACATACATGTTTCATTCACAGTCACTGCCTTTTTTATAAAGCTCTTACTATCAAACCTTTGATTTGCATCTCTACTTGTTCAGTTTACTACATTTGTCTATTATTTAATCCAACTGATCTTAATGGTTAATCAATGAATCATTTGGTACACCTATAGATTTCTATAGATATTGATTCTATAGACAGTTTTCATAGAACTTGTTTGCTATGGATTACCAAACGTAATGAATTATTTTTACACAAGTGATTGATCCTAGATGATAACCACTATGTTCAAAGTTTGAGAGAGATAAACATTTGAATCTCTTTATTTATACAAAAATAAATTCTCTTGTTTTTCTTTCCATCCCGTTCCTTTCCCGTTTTCTTCAGTTTTGTTACATTTTTTTCTTTTTTTAGACAAAACATTAATTGACAAACATCTCACATAATCACATCAAATTTCATGACACAAAAATATATATATATCTTTTTTGTGTGAAAATAGAGGGAGAGGAAACATCAGATTGACTAGAGACACATCAAATCCTCATAGCTGTGTCATACTTCATCACACCTTTTGATAACACATTAGATATATCATATAACATTGTGGATTAATTTACATAAGTTAGGTAATGTAAGTATATTTTTTAATGTGGCAACTATAGCCTGTATTACTGTAATTACTTCAACAACTGTGATTTGATACATGTATCTTACATTGTTTGCCGTTGAATGAACAGATTGTTAAAAGTACTAAACTGAAAGAAGATCATACTGTTGTGTTTCTGTGATTAAACCAAATGTTCTCATTACATATTACAATAATCTTGTGTTTGAAACAATATGTGGACTGAAATGTGTATAACTGTAATGAAAGCATGGGATCAGGTTTTGAAAGAATGACTAGCTGTGTTACAAGTGTGATCAGTCTGGATTTTTGTACTAAAAGTTTGAAAATGTACGCCTTACTTGTGAAAATAGTACCAAAGCGAATACAAACACTGTAAACACTACCGTTGAAAAGTTTGGGCAGAATCCTGAAATAAAAATGTAAATAACTGATTTCAACACTGATAATAATCATAAATGTTTCTTGATCATCAAATCATCATATTAGAGTGATTTGTGAAGGATCATGTGACACTGAAGACTGGAGTAATGATGCTGAAAATTCAGCTTTGATCACAGGAATAAATTACACTTTACTGTATATTCACATAGAGAACAGATGATTTACACTCAATATTTCACAATATTACAGTTTTTTTGTTTTTGTTGTATTTTTTATTAAATAAATGCAGCCTTGGTGAGTAGAGACTTCTTTTAAAAACTTAAAAAATCGTACCGATCTATAACTTTTGAACGGCAGTGTACATGTGATCTTATTTTACCAACCCGAACTACTAATACTCTAATGAGAGTTAGTTGAGTTGCAAAGTTAGTAGAATGTCTAAAGTGGACTATCGAAATCTGAAACCTGAAATAATCAAATGTCAAATGTGATCATGAAGAAAATGAGGTAATAAATGACACTAGTTCATGAATCTGCATAATTAGAAAAAAACGTCCATATTATTCTATTATTTGTGTATTTTATCCTAAGAGCAGATGATATGGTGTTTTGACTGTAGGGTTTTTCTTGGCTGTCTTACGATGTTTCGGGCAGAGAAGTTTCGGATGGGGTCCTCGGCTGCCAGCGAGACCGAGCTCAGCATGATGAAGATGAGGATGAGGTTGGTGAAGATCTGATGATTGATGAGCCGATGGCACGCCACACGGATCCTGCGTTACACACCGACAACAGTGTGTGAGAATGAACAATGTGGAAAAACAAAAGATGTCAAGCTTTCTCCATAAATGTGACCCTGGACTACAACACCAGTCACATGGGTACATTTTTTGCATTTGAGATGTATTCATAATCTTAAAGCTGAATAAATAAGCTTTCCATTGATGTGTGGTTTGTTATTATAGGACAATATGTGGCTGAGATACAACTATTGAAAATCTGGAATCTGAGGGTGCCAAAAAAATCTAAACATTGAGAAAATCTCCTTTAAAGTTGTTCATTTATGTTCACGATTGTGCAGCATTCACTCACAAAAATAAATATTTTATATATTTACGGTAGGAAATTTACAAACTATCTTCATGGATCATGATCTTTATTTAATATCCTAATGATTTTTGGCATAAAAGAAAAATTGATCATTTTGACCCATATAATGTATTGTTGGCTATTGCCACAGATATACCCGTGCGACTCGAGACTGGTGACGTGATCCAGGGTCACATATTATGTCAAGCACACGTGCAAAAAATGTATAAATCTCCAGTGTATCATAAACACACCAGATTTGAACAGGTGGAAGTCAAGAATAATTACGTCAGTCTGTTCTTCAGCCTTGTGAAAAAGAAGTGCTTAATTTTATTGAATGTGCACTAATGTTCTTCAAACATTTTAGACATAGTAAAAAAAAATATAAAAAAATGCAGATAATGTAATATTAGTCAAATAAAATACTTTTAGGGTATAGAGTTCACTTTAACACACTTAAGTACACTTTTTTTAAAAAGTGTACTTTGTAATGACAATTCAAAGGGTTCAATTTAAATCATTGTAATTTTGATGTGTTGACTAACATACTAAAGCACACGAAAAGTATTATAATTTTAACTGTAGTGCGTGAATATTACATTAAAAGTAAATATATTTTATAATCCCCCTGTGGTGAAAATCCAGCTTTTAATGTTGTTTATATGTCTATGTGGTGTTTTTAATATGCTTTAAGACAAACCATGTGTAAATTCATAAGTCGACAGCATTGCTGAGTATTTCCTCCTTAAAACTGCAGTGAACCAAAGACAGTCTCAAACACACGCTTTGAAATCGCTGGTGTTTCTGACGTCACAAACTACCTTGTAACCAATCAGATCAACGTGTGATCGTCAACCAGTGGATCTCTGAGCTGAGTGAGTGAGTGGAGGCGGGGCTCATTTGCATATTCATAGAACCGCGAATACTAAATGAGGCAAGGGTGTCGAGTTACATTCAAGATATTTTAAGACATGGAGTTTTTTTTTCAAGGAAAAAACATTTAAATTTGTATTTTTGGTGATCAAAGATGAGATTCAAGGGATACAATTATTGACTACAGGGAGACTTTAAATGTGCTAATTGCAACTCCATAATTACAAATGTGTAATTACAAATACATGACATTCAAGTATCAAAAGAAATGACATTAAAGTATATTTTAGTTTGCCATAAATGTTTGTCAGCACATTTAGCAGTACACATTAACCATATGTCAGTGACAATAGAATTATTTCATTGTGTGTAAAAGAGCAGCGTGAACATTCTGCTAAACATCTGGCCTTGTATCCACTGAAGAAACAAAGTGTTTTCAATCATAAACAAAGGCACTTAATATAATTATTCTTAAAAGAAAATCTTCCTCTCTTTCTCTCTTTTCTGCATTTTCACTTCTGCTGTAGATTGTAAACTAATTTAGCTTCCAATAAAGACCTTTCACCTTTCAGCATGACAATGATTCAAAACATCTAAATCAACAAAAGAATGGCTTCAGCACAGCAAGATGAATGTTTTGGAAATGGTCCAACAAGAGCCTAGTCTAAATCTTATAGAAGATGCACACGCGATGTCCTCGCAATTTAACAGATCTGGAATGTTTTTGCAAGGAAGAGTTATATTAATATAATATAAATATTCCCCAGTCGAGATGTGCCAAGCTGATAGACTCCTGTCATACAGACTGAGTGCTGTAATAAACACGTATTAGTTCGGGGGGTGTACACTTATGCAGTTAGTTATTCAAAGTCTTTATTTTTTATCTTTTTTTCTCTGAAATGTGTTTGATTTTAGTGTCATTGCATAGGTTTAAATTTTTAACATTAAATGTGCAAAAGGTCTGATATGATTTATCTCATTTTTCATTTTTTTTACAAAACAGAAACCAGCTGTTTTAACAGGGGTGTGCAGACTTTTTACATCCACTGTATTTTAAACTTGGCATTGTGTACTATGAATATTGTTGTCTTTTATGATAAATCGCTTGTGATGTTGCTCCGTTGCTATGAATAAAAGTGTCTACTAAACGCATAAATGTAAAGACAGTTATGGTGGTTTGATGAGGGTGAGCAAAAGATGGCAGAATTCCCATTTCTGAGTGAACTATCCCTTTAAGGGGTTGGTTGATTATGATTTGACTTTTCTAACTTTAGTTAGTGTGTAATGTTGCTGTTTGAGCATAAACAACATCTGCAAAGTTACGACGATCAAAGTTCAAAGCAAAGGGAGATATTTTCTTTGACAGAAATCACTAAGGACTACAACAAACGGCTGGTAGAGACTACAATGAGCTTCCTCACGGGTTAGTGACATCACAAACCCCAATATTTACATAAACCCCGCCCCCGGGAACACAATTTATAGATTATCATGACAGAATATGGTAATCATTTACTAGAAGATAGTTAACTCCACATCAGCAACATAAATTCATTAACTATCCATTCAGAAATGTTCTGTTGCTTCTACATGTTGTCACTTCTTCTTGAGTCTCTCCATTATTGTCTGACTCCAGTTTGAACATAAAAGGCTAAATGTTTTTTAAATGTTCAGTGCGTATGTGTGTGAGGTAGTCAGAGCTGCTAACACACACACACACACACAAGCTCTTGAAGCTCCGCCCTCTGCGCCGGGAGCAGCAGCTCATTTGTATTTAAAGCGACACACAAAAACTGTGTGTTTTTCTCACCCTGAAAAAGTGACAACTTTAACATGCTATAAAAAATGATCAGTGGGGTATTTTGAGCTAAAACTTCACATACACACTCTGGGGACATCAGAGACTTATTTTACATCTTGTAAGAAGGTCATTATAGGACCCGTTTAAATGTTTGTATAAGTGTGTGTGACATACGGGTTGGAGTTGCTCAAGATGAAGAAGGCGCTTCCCTCAGGGATCGGTGGAGTCTTTTCTCTGAGATTCAGCTCTGACGGTCTCTGAGGCCTCGGCCCCGACGGCACCACAGGCTCTTCTTCCTCATCCTCCTCTACACACACACACACACACACACACACACACACACACACACACACACACACACACACACACACACACAGTGATCAGCTGACTCCACTGGAGCTCAAGTGATGAGAGTAAATACTATTAGAGGTTCACCTAAAGAGTCAATCATTTCCTCTGCCTGATCCTGATCGGCCTCCTGATCACCAGACGCCTGCAACAAAAGCACATCAGTGATAGAGATAATGTCGAAACACAGCAAAAAACTTTTGTCTTGTTTTCCAGTACAAATATCTAAACATTCTTAAAGCCCCACTGAAGTGCCTTGGATCGCGCAGCTTTGTTTGATGCGTTGATGTAATCTCCACTGACACAGGAAGCTAAGGCGGGGCATATTGAATGGCTCCTCCCCCTTTTCAGATAGCCAATAACGTTTAGTTTACCTCACAGACTGACAGCACCATTAGAAGCGAATCGGAGCGCTGATGAAACGTTGGATTTAATAGTAGAGATGAGAATAAACTCTAGCCATTTCATTCTTCAACGTACAGTTGGAAAACGGAATAAAACTCGAGCGTTCGAGTAACCGAACACACACTCAAACCCATATTGCTAGTGACAAGTCAACGGTCACTTTGGTCAGGTGGTGTTTATAGCATGGGGGCGGAGCTTTAGATTCTAGAGAGCATGTGATTGGACAGAAGATGTGATGAGAAGCTGAAGTAGGCGGTGATGTCATAAAAATCCCTGATCCATTTTAGCGGAAATGCGAGACTGTAAGTTTTGAATGCTTATATCTCCTAAATGTGAGTTTTGTCATTGTTTTGGAGCACACCAGCTTATTCATAACCTTTAGGCTAACATATTCATACTAAAAGCTAAAAAACTTACATTTTGATTTCAGGAGGCCTTTAAATCAAGATACATTCTCTTGAGAAGCAAAATTACTTACTGAAAAAAAATGCTTATGCTTAAAACAAAAAAATATCTGCCAGTGGGGTCAGAAAAATCAACTTAATTCAAAGTGGAAAAAGATAATTTTTTTCAGACCTCATTGGCAGATATTTTTTCTTGCTTTAAGCATTAACTTACGTTGATACATTTTTCTTCACGCCTTAAGTCATTTTCCTTCTAAAGTAAAAGTATCTTGATTTAAAAAAAATTCAATATTGTAATAAAAAAAAAACTGTTTTTGCAGATAACGTAATATTAATAAAATAAAAGGCTACTTAAGAGTTCTGTCACGTTATAGGATGGTGATGATAAAGATAGCAGATGGATATAATTCCAGTTGTTTTATAAGCAAAAAACTAAAAAGGTAATACAAATATTAACTCAAAACTCAAGAGTAGGAGAAAACGTAACAACGTAGGCAAGACAACAGAGGACAGCGAACTACAAACTGTGGAGGGTTTAAATACACAGAATAATGAGGAGTAAAA
The DNA here is from genome assembly GCF_965113295.1 of Leuciscus leuciscus. Lineage (NCBI taxonomy): Eukaryota > Metazoa > Chordata > Actinopteri > Cypriniformes > Leuciscidae > Leuciscus > Leuciscus leuciscus. The sequence continues at coordinate 40,411,228 of NC_138737.1, read as the reverse complement.
CAAGACACTGGTGGGACTAATCAATCAACAAATGAGTAACCATAGAAACAATCAACAAATGGGAACAAAGGAAACAAGAACAAAAACAAGGAGTCTAAACTACAAAGTCCATGAAAACAGAACTCAACTGAACATATGAAGATCATTTTTCTTATTTTAAGCATAAATTCACTTCATTTTGATATATTTTTAATCTTTAATATATTGATCTTAATATCACTTATTAAGTCATTGTCCTACTCAAGTAAATGTATCTTGATAAAAAAAAGCGATATTTGTAATGGAAAACCAGACCAAACTACTATGTAAGAAAATATTTTTTTGCAGTAAGTCATCTGTTCATTATTACAAAATGATACAAAATGATAATGTTCAGATGACTTATTCCATGTCATGCATATAAATATCACTCACCTTAAAGTTTCCCTCGTCACCATCTCTCTTGAATATGCTCATACTCCTGCACAAAACACCGTCTGTGTGTTAGCAGACATTAGTGCTCAGCGTGTGAATGAAACTCTCAGGTCATCAGACGAGTGTTACCTGCTCTTCCTCCTCTTGTTCCTCTTCTCCTCCTCTTTCTGGGCTGAGTTCAGGCTCTCAGCGTCTGCCAGGTTATCCACAGCAATGGCCAAGAACACATTCAGTAAGATGTCTGATCAGATGGGTTAAAGGTCCCATGACATGCTACTTTTTGTAGGCTTTAATATAGGCCTTAGTGGTCCCTAGTACTGTATCTGAAATCTCTTTCCAAAAATTCAGCCTCGGTGCAGAATTATAGCCACTACAAGCCAGTCCCAGAATGAGCTTCCTTCAGACAGGCCGTTTCGGTGTCTGTAGCTTTAAATACTAATGAGGAGGAGAAAGGCGGCGCGAGGTGGAGGGTGGGTGTGGCCTTGACCATCTTGCGCAACGGGAACGTGGCGTGCATGTTTACGTTGGATATAGCAATGGCAAGAAGACACGCAGTCTTTCAAGCATTTCAGTTTGACCCAGAATCTGATCCAGATGGAGAAGCAACGGATGAAGAAGTTGCAACTCAGCGGCTCCAGCAGGACGTTTCCGAATGGTCAGTTTAAAATATTATGTCTGGATACGGTACTTTATTCGGATGGTTTAGTTATTATCATGTAGCTAACGCTAACCTACTGTTGCCTTTTCATGAGAGATCTGTAACGTCTGTATTTATCTTATTACAATATCATCAAGCTCTGCGATCTTGAAATGCGGATATCGCGCGCGCCATATAACCAACAGGAAAACGGTTATCCAAATAACAAAGACGTGTACAACACTCACGTTACAGTGTGTGTATTCACACACATAAACTGCATAGCTGCATAGCTAATGTTACAGCCACATTCTACGTGTAAAATCTAGGTAACGTTAACCATAAACAGTAAAGCAACACACTTATATATCATTAGTTGACTTACTTGTCCGAGGTGTGTAGCTGAGCCAAAGAGAGTGATCCAGACTTTAGTTTCAGACGTTCAGCAAGCCCAGCTCTGTATTGACCCTTCGGTGTTCATTTGTACATCCAATTATTGAGCAATTGTTATGCTTCGCTCGCTCAAAAGCCATGATATCTCTCGTCTCGTGGACAAACTAAAATCGCGCGCGCGCGTTCCTACTTCCTAGCGCATTTTCTCATGGGCGGAAAATCTCTGGGCGGGCAAAGCAGAGACAGGGGAGGTAACATTTCCTCCTTATGACGTCATAAGGAGGAGATTCAAGATCAGCGCGTATGAACCTCCATTTTCTCAAAGGCAGAGAAAGATAGCAAAAGCTCGATTTACACCGATTGAAATTTTTAGAAACTTGGGGACCATATACAGGCTAGGGGAACTCATATTAATGTTAAAAAACCTCAGAAAGTGAAAATTTCATGTCATGGGACCTTTAAGAATGTGTTCTCTCTGAATCGATATTCATAAAACGAGAGATATATGTGTAGTTCTGCGTTACTGTGGCATCGAGTTCAACACACCTCAGTACTCGAGGAGTTTCCTTCAAACATCTGTGTCTTTAAAACTGATGTGTCATTGTTCAACTAGCTAGTTAAAAACATCGGTAACACTTTATTTTACAGTGTCCTTGTTACATATGTTACATGTACTTACCATAGTAATAACAGTAGATTATGCATAATTACATGCAATTGACCCTCAACCAAATCCTAATCCTAACCCTATATTAAGTACATGCTGTAAATGATTATTACTCAGTACTTAAATATATAATTACACTGTAACAATGACACCTTAAAATAAAGCGTAACCAAAACCTGTTTTGAAGATTCTCCTGCTGGAGAGAACTGAATGTACAGTAGCAGTCCAAGAAGAAGTCAGATCCCTCTTTATATTACATGTTGTATACTGTGCATTTGAGTATTTGGTACAATGTATTTACTGTGCACTTAATATCGTTCTGAAACTCTGGCCAGATTTGCATTTGCTGCCATTGAGGTGAGATATAGGTTGATATAGGTTATAGGTATCTAGCTGTTTGATTAAAACATGTTTTTCAAGATGAAAACATTGAGTTAAACCAAAGAGTATCCATTCCAAGTCAATTTAACATGAAGCAATCACGTTTGAATGAGAAACCTTCTTTAAATAAAGTGAACCGAATTTAAAAAAAAATCCTTTTTTGAGTGCACTTTAAATGTGCAAAAATTGTACCTTTAGATGAACAATAGCTTGGCATTGGCACAGTACCCTTAAATGGCCATCTTTGTATTTTATTTACCCCTAAACGATACATATTTACTACTCTAAATTATTAATACTAATTAATAATATAATTAATACGCACATCTTAGGGGCATATAAGGCCCCAATGCTCTTGTGTGTGGGTAAATAAATAAATAAATAAATAAGGTAAGGTAAGGTAAGGTCAATTTTTTTGCACATTTTTCTGACAGGGTAAGAACAATGTAACAACATGTAAATAAAAGTTGGTCCAGGTGCCTGTAATGCAACATGTACTTGTGTTGTGTAAATCATTTCAAAATGCAACAATATGTGAAATAAAGATTTACGCTCAGTTTGTCTCTCTTTTAATATACACTACCGGTCAAAAGTTTAGAATTAATGTTTTTCAAAAGTCTCTTCTGCTCACCAAGATTTGATCTAAAATACAGCAATATAAAAATTGTGAAATATTATTACAATTAAAAATAAATGTTTTCTCATTTATTCCTGTTATCAAAGCTGAATTTTCAGCATCATTTTTCCAGTCTTCAGTGTCACATGATCCTTCAGAAATCACTCTAATATGATGATTAGGATCATGTGACACTGAAGACTGGAGATATTATGCCATCGCAGTAATAAATAACATTCAAAATAGAAAATAGACTGTTATTTTAAAATGTAATAATATTTCACAACATTGCTGTTTTAACTGTATTTTTGAACAATAGAATGAATTTTTTAATAAATAGACTGAAAAACATTTTAAAAAATGACGTTTGCCTTTGCTTCAATCACAACAGATCAGCAGAACAGCTTTAATTTCATTCTTTAGCATGATGCGCAATGTTAAATGCAGTTTTAATTTTTATTTAATTACATTTTTGTTAAATGCTGATTTTTTTTTTTTTTTTAACAAATAAATAGACTGAAAAACATTTAAAAAATGTAATTATTCCAAACTTTTGACTGGTAGTGTTTGCCTTTGTTCAGTAACACAGTCTGAAGAACTCTTATACAGTGAGATACAGTGTGGTCATTTTTGTCATAAATGTGCCGAACACAAGGAAAGATACAGTTCCCACAGATGAAGAGGATGATGAAGTAGATGCACACGAGCATGCCTGAGGAAGAGGGTCCTCCATACGCCATGATCCCATCATACATCACTGTATTCCAGTCCTCACCCGTCAAGATCTAAGGCCAAACACATCAGAAAAAATCAACATATTCACAATTAAGTGTATTCAACACAGCATGCCATACAGTAGCTAGATTAATGTGCATGTGCTCCATCTAAAAGATTTTCTTGAATAATTATACCTTCTGCTTTCAAGTTCATGATCATGCTAATTTGGACAGTTAAATGATCATAAATGGTAATTTATGATTATTGTATTCATTCTTATACGTATTTGCAACGTATTCCATGGTACTTTAAAAGAATAGCACAGTACAATCAATCATACCATGTTTTTTAGGTAGACACACACACACACACTCACACACACACACCTGAAACACAGTCAGCAGGGCTTGAGGGAAGTTGTCAAAAGTGCTTCGTTTGGTAACAGTCTCGTCGAAGTTGAACTTTCCGCCGAAGAGCTGCATGCCGAGCAAACTGAAGATGATGATGAAGAGAAAGAGCAACAGCAGCAGAGACGCGATCGACTTCATGGAGTTCAACAGAGAAGCCACCAGATTACTCAGAGACGCCCAGTGACTGGAAACAGAGAGAGAATTAATACAACCAGCACCAAGTCAAGACAAGTCACCTTCATTTATACAGCGATTTTAACAATATAGATTGTTTCAAAGCAGCTTTACAGTGATAATAGGAATTAAAGTAACAGAGATTGTTTTGGCTCAGCAGCTCTAGAATAAAGTTATTGTCCAGCTGAAGTTAGTTTTGATTGATTCACTTCCGCTGCAAAGATCATTAGTTATTAACTTAGGGGCCGCTAACACAACACCGTTTTCAACAGAAAACGTCTCGGTTACGTATGTAACCCTAGTTCCCTGAAGAGGGAACGAGACGCTGCGTCAAAACGCAGTGGGAACGCCCCTGCGTGACTGCATCATGAAGCAAGTATGGAATCAGTCCAATGGCGTGACGTAACGTCATAGGCGGGTGACGTCATCGACCAGGAAACTATAAAGCACCCCTGAATCATAACAGCGTCAGCTTCTGATAGGCTGAAGCAAGTCGATCCCGGGCATGCCGGAAGTATGGGAGGGCGACGCAGCGTCTCGTTCCTTCTTCAGGGAACTAGGGTTACATATGTAACCGAGACGTTCGCTTTCAAGGGTCGAAACGCTGTGGGAACGCTAATACCCACGTCACCATAAGAGCAAATGTCCGTCCGTGTGAAGTCAGAGCGCACATTCGGATGAAAGCACCTGCGCCCCTGAAGTGTAGCTAAAGTCAAGATCTTAGAACCTCACGAATGTGAGCCTGCCGCATCAAAAACATCTTGTAGGGAAACTCCTCACAATAAAGCTTTAGAAGAAGTCATACTCCTAGTCGAGTGAGTTCGTACAGCCAAAGGTGAAAGCTGACCAACCGACTCGTAAGCAAGTGAGATAGCTTCAACCACCCACTTGCTCATCCTCTGCTTAGATGCAGGACACCCCTTCCTGGGTGACCCAAAACAAACAAACAGCTGTTCAGATTTCCTCCACAGGGAAGCTCTGTGGACATAAGCATCTAGGGCCCTAACAGGGCAGAGCAGATTTAGTTTCTCTTGGTCTGACGTCAGAAAAGGAGTACTATTGGTCTAACAATATTAGTAGGGACCTTTGGAACATAGCCTGGCCTAGGATGGAGGAAAGCCTTTACCATGCCAGGTGAGAATTCCAGGCACGAGGGAGAAACCGAGAGTGCTTGAATGTCTCCAATTCTTTTGAGAGACGAAATAGCAAGAAGAATGTTTTTAGAGTAAGGTATTTCTCAGAAACTTCTTCAATCGGTTCGAACGGAGCTAAGGAGAGGCCTTCCAATACAATGGCCAAGTCCCATGTCGGCACCATCATGCGGACTGCTGGCCTCAGCCTCAAAGTGCCAAGAAGGAAACGTGTTATTAATGGGTATCTCTCCAGAGAAATTCCACTCAAAGGGACATGGTAAGCAGCTAGTGCCGCCACGTACACCTTCAGTGTGGAGGGGGATAACCCTGTGGAGAAGCGCCCCTGCAGGAACTCCAGCACTGCACCCACCAGGCAGTTAACCGGGTCCAACTGGTGCTCTCCACACCAGGAAGTGAATAATCTCCACTTCAAGGCGTATAACTTCCTTGTGGACGGAGCTCTGAAGTGGATGATGGTCTCCACAACCTCGGTTGAGAGAGAGACCTGAACTTATGAGCTGGGCCCCCTCAGAGGCCAAGCCCACAGCTTCCACAGTTCTGGGTGGGGTTGAAGGATCAACCCACTCGCCTGAGAGAGTAGGTCCCTCTAGATCAGAATCTTCAGAGGAGAGCCGTCGAGGAGAGACACTAGGTCCGCAAACCATACTCGGGCCGGCCAGAACGGGGCTACCAACAGTAGACTGACCCCGTCCCGGCGAACCCTTTCCAGAACTCCTGGGAGCAGAGCAATCGGGGGAAATGCGTACAGACGTGACCTCAGCCACACCTGCACCATAGCGTCCAACCTCAGAGGGGCTTGATGGCTGAGAGAGAACCACAGTGCACATTGTGATGTTTCCTTGGAAGCGAACAGGTCGACCTCCGGCATGACCGAAGTTCTTCCATAGGAGCTCCATCCCCTCTGGGTGGAGTCTCCATTCCCCGGGCCTCGGTCCCTGCCTCGACAGGATGTCTGACCCCTGATTTAGATACCCTGGGATATAAGATTTTTCTCTTTCTTTCATTCCTGAGAGGCTCAGCCAAAGATGTCTCTCCATGGCCACCAAGGCTGCCATAGAACGGCCCACTGACTTGGCATCTCCTTGGTGGCACGGAGAGATAAATCTGCTGCCTGACATAATTCGCAAATCACGTCAGTGCCGACCTACTCACTCTCGCTCATGTCTTTCAATAGGTCAGCCTGGTATGCCTGCAGAATGGATATTGTGTGCCTGACCTGCCACCTAATAAGCTTAACCCACCAAAGCTGAAGTGTTTCTGAGTGGCTTGGAGGGTAATGCCGGTGCTTTAAAGGACGATGCCGACTCGGGAGAGAGATGGCTTGCAAGCGTCTCCTCAGCCCTTGGCCTCGCCCCATAGCCGTGCTGTCTAGACACAAGTATATTGGAATATATAGATGTCTGGGGACTAAACACACGGTATGAAACCGGCTTTTTCCAGGACACCTCGGTGTGGAGGTCTGGAAAAAACGGCAAGCACCGGCGTGGAGACTGCATGCAGGAAGGCAGAAAGCGTTCATCTAGTTTGCTTTTCTGCCTTGATTCTTGTTTATCCGCAGGCCACTTGATGCTTAATTTCTCTACAGTACGAGTTAGTACCTCCACTAGCTCCTCACATGCAGGAGACCGAATCTTCAGTATCTCCTGTACCGATACTAACAACATACAGCTTCTCAGAACTGGATAATTGCAGTATCGGGGCCTCAGCCTGGGCAGAAGAAACCACAGAGCGTGCTTCCAAACCCTGAACTGAGGCACTGGATCTAACAGGTGAAGGCTGGGAAAGGGCTGGGGCTGGGCCTGTCTCAAACCCCTCTGTTAGATCCATTTGCGAACGCAAACCTTAAAATACGTTCCAAGGTGCGAGCCTTGAAAAATGTTCTTAAAAAAAAAACATTTTAGTTATTCATCACATAAAACAAAATGTGTTACAACAATTAAAACAGAACTTCCTATTGGCAAGCACTTAACTGAAAAAATGTTTTCAACTGCTTACACACAAAATCCTTACTTGTCACACAAATTCTGAAACCTGACACTCAAACACCAGAAACACACACCAAATCTGTAAAACCATACACTAATTCTCGGCCTTCGACTCAGTTTTCTATTTAATAAAACACTTTTTGCTAAACACAACACACAATTATCTATGTAACACACAAAAATCTAACAAGAAGTGTCTTGATTTTCTTTTTCAAACACAACCTGTCAAAATGCCACACTAATTCATCAGAGCCTCACACACACTCCTCACATGTGCAAACACTCATTGCTTTACTGAACACCAACCAATCATGGCTTTAGAATAGGCCTATAAACAGGCCAAAGGTCAAGTTATAGGTTTTTCGGACTGTGTAATACTGTATTCACAACCACAAATGCTTACAGTAAAAAAAAAAAAGTTTGGTTTCAATCTTGCTTTCATGTTTACCGTGAATTTTTCAACATCTCTCTGCCAAATACTTTCAATCTTGTACAGAAATGTACATAGAAGCTCATGAAAGAAGAGCTTAAGGTTTTGAATATGTGTGTAGGCCTATGTGATTTGTTTCGTAATCTTGCTTACTTTTTTAAATGCAAGTAAGAGAAACAAATAAGTTTAATGCCAGGGTCTGGCAAAGACAATATGTGACCCATCTGAAAGCTGAATAAATAAGCTTTCCATTGATGTTTGTTAGGATAGGGCAATATTTGGCCGAGATACAACTATTGAAAATCTGGAATCTGAGGGTGCAAAAAAAGCGAAACATTGAGAAAATCTCCTTTAAAGTTGTGCATTTATGTTTACGATTGTGCAGCATCCACTCACATTTTTTATATATATATATATATATATTTACAGTAGGAAATTTACAAAATATCTTCATGGAACATGATCTTTACTTAATATCCTAATGATTTTTGGCTTTAAAGGAAAATCGATAATTTTGACCCATACAATGTATTGTTGGCTATTGCCACAGATATACCCGTGCGACTCGAGACTGGTTTTGTGATCCAGGGTCACATATAGTCGTCAGTAATTCCAGCATGATATGAAGGCATCTGATCATGTGAGCTGTCTCTCACCGTGTGACTTTAAAGATCCTGAGGAGTCGAACGCAGCGGAACACAGAGATGCCGAGCGGAGACATGATCTCAAACTCCACGAGGATCGTCTCCACAATGCCTCCGCAAACTACGAAGCAGTCGAAGCGGTTGAAGAGCGACACGAAGTATGCCTGAAGCCCCAGACTGTACATTTTTATCAGCATCTCACATGTGAACATGGCTAACAACACCTTATTCGCCACATCTGCAGACAAACACATCACAACAAAACAAGCGGTCAGTTCTGACAAAACTGTCATCATTGTTGTCAGTAATCAAGCTTTACTCAGTTTTGTTCTGATATGGGGAGTAAAAGTCATCAGTTTTATGTTTAATGCTTATTTTAATGCAAATTCATGTTACACACACCTAATGTGACACATTTTTCAAAGATAATAAACAAACATCGCTTACACTATCAAGAAAACAACAACCAATAAAATTATATTTTGTACAAGTTAATAGTTTTAAGCATTTTTACATGTCTTCCAAAATAATAACTATACGAGCACAGTATTAAATGTGATATTTCATGTATATTTTATTTGTTAATATTCAACTTACATTCAACTTATATATATATATTAGTTTATACAATGGTCTGTATAAATACTCAATTCTGATTGGCTAGAAGATGTGCACTATAATCGTTTAATGCACAAGTAGTTCCAGTCATTTTAATCACTGTTCTATATTATTGCGCTGCTTTCATTGAAGCGCACACACACACACACACACACACACACACACACACACACACACACGGCTCCACGTTATGCATTGAAAGCTCTGTAAACACTGCAAGTGTAATGATGGTCACAGACAAGAAGATTCACCTTTAATTTACCTAACTTATTGCTCACTAAAAAACATAATCTAATCATTTCAAGTTTGATTTTGACAAGACAAAGAGCTAATATCTATGTGGATGAGTTATTTACCTACTTTTACCACCATAAATACAATTATTTTTTAATTCAGACTGATTTGTGGATACAAGCCTCTCCTTACGTGACCTGAGGTCTGTTAAAACTCAATGATTGCTGTAACTTTAACCGCAGGACAGTGTGACTTTAGAAAGAAAAATGGTCACACTTTACAATAAGGTTCATAAGTTAACATTAATTAATGTATTAACTAACATGAACTTACCATAAGCAATACATTTGTTACTGTATTTGTTAATCTTTGTTAACGTTAGATAGTAAAAATACAGCTGTTCATTGTTTGTTCATGTTAGTTCACAGTGCATTAACTAATTCAACCTTTGATTTTAATAATGTATTAGTAAATGTTGAAATTAATATTAACTAAGATTAATAAATGCTGTAGAAGTATTGTTCATTCTCAGTTCATGTAAACTAAAGAACCTTATTGTAAAGTGTTACCCAAAAAAAGGGTATTTGGTTAGTTTTATTTTTGTACTGTGGATCTGTTTTTTGGAGGAGGAGGAGGAGTCACTGCCTCCAGTGTGTAACGTAACATTGGTTTCAGTGAGTGTGTGTGTTCCTCACCCTGGACCTCCGTGAGCCAGTCGGCCTGGTTATAATGCTCGGATGATATCGTGAGTGTGTTGAGGAACACCAGCACAATCACCAGCCAGTAGAAGACGGTGGATTTCACCACAGCTCGGCACTTTCTGCGACAAAACCTGTTCCAGCGACGCCAGCGGCTGCAGAGAAAACATGTGACTGACCAGTGAGTGAAACATCGAGCTGTGATTTAATGAAATGCAACGCCCATGAATGTGTTAATTTCAAACACAACATAAACAGCAAGCATCAAAGCGCAAAGAGCACACACACACCAACATGCAACATGATGAGGTGAAATGACATCAATAAGACAACAGCAAACACACATGCTGACATCAGCTCTGAACACACACTGAGCGACTGACCTGAACTTCGACTTTGACAATTTCTGACTGAAAAAAGTGAAAGACATGGCATCACTTCATGCCACGCTACAAGCTGACGAAAAACTTCTGTGACAACTGGTTAATATTTCAATAAAGATACAAGAGCTGGGAGTTTGTGCATTGCAGATACACAAGAAAAACGTTGAGGTTTATGATTACATGTAAAGTTTGATTGCTTACCAGACGCGTCCACAGCAGAAGATCTTCTCATTCTCTTCTGGGTTCTCCGTGTTCACAGATTCGTTCTCACTTATGGGGACACTTGCTGCAGAGACACAAGACATGCACACATGAGTACAAGAGAGCCTTTTACACTACTGTAATGCAGAGGGACTTACAAGCCATCTAACACAGGGAAGATTTGAGTTTACATCGTTTTAAATACAGACATTGGGCCCTATTTTAAGGATCGAAGCAAATGGTCTAAAGCGCAAGGCACTCAGGGCGTCCAAATCCACTTTTGCTAGTTTAACGATGGGAAAAATGGTCGGTGCTCCCGGCGCATGGTCTAAAAGGGTCGTCTCTATTCTCTTAATGAGTAATGGGTGTGTTTTGTCTCTATTCTCTTAATGAGTAATGGGTGTGTTTTGTCTCTATTCTCTTAATGAGTAATGGGTGTGTTTTGTCTCTATTCTCTTAATGAGTAATGGGTGTGTTTAGACTCTATTCTCTTAATGAGTAATGGGTGTGTTTAGACTCTATTCTCTTAATGAGTAATGGGTGTGTTTAGACTCTATTCTCTTAATGAGTAATGGGTGTGTTTTGTCTCTATTCTCTTAATGAGTAATGGGTGTGTTTTGGGCTTTACATGAAATAAACCAATCAGAGTCTCATCTCTCATTTCCTTTAAAAGCCAGTTGCAGTGGCGGATTCACTATTTACACGGAGGAATTTACAAGCGGAAAAACTGAACGCCTCTCCAGAGCGCAAACGGATCTGATCGTGCTCGAGGTTAAAGTTGTGTGTGTGTGTGTGTGTGTGTGTGTGTGTGTGTGTGTGTGTGTGTGTGTGTGTGTGAAGTTAAAGCGCTAGCAGACCATCTACGGGACAAGCCGGATTCTATCATACCTTTATGTACACAATAATAATCTTTTACATTGTAATCCTTTTATTTTGAATATTTGGCATGTTTGTGTGCTGCTGCTCGTCCCTGTGTGTGTAATAAGCAGAGTGTGTGTGTGTGAGTAATAAGCAGAGTGTGTGTGTGTGTAATAAGCAGAGTGTGTGTGTGTGTAATAAGCAGAGTGTGTGTGTAATAAGCAGAGAGTGTGTGTGTGTAATAAGCAGAGTGTGTGTGTGTGTGTGTGTAATAAGCAGAGTGTGTGTGTGTGAGTGTGTGTGTGTGTGTGTGTCTGTGTGTCTTTTTAAATAACAAAAAATGTATATATATTAGGGCTGGGGGAATTAACGCTCTGACACACAGTCTGTGTAATAAGCAGAGAGTGTGTGTAATAAGCAGAGAGTGTGTGTGTGTAATAAGCAGAGTGTGTGTGTGTGTGTGTGTGTGTGTGTAATAAGCAGAGTGTGTGTGTGTGAGTGTGTGTGTGTGTGTGTGTGTGTGTCTGTGTGTCTTTTTAAATAACAAAAAATGTATATATATTAGGGCTGGGGGAATTAACGCGTTAATCTTTGCGATTAATTTGAAATGTTTAACGCGTAAAAAAAAAAATAACGCAATTAACGCAGCACTTTTTTTTTTTTTTTTTATGATTTCCTGTTGCGGCTGCTATTGAAAAGACCGAAATATGCCCTCCCGCCTCTCCGTGTTCGGCGATCAGGTTTCATTCTCGCGCAGCTTTCATGAGCGGGTCTTTTCCGCTCCGCGTGTGTGTGTGTGTGTGTGTGTCGGCGGCTCTGTCGTTAACGGCCCAAACGCTTCAATCATGTACCGAGCACTGGAAAAGTAAAGTCCGCTCAAATAACGTGAAATTTCTCAGTAGACTTCTGTTTGCTGAGCTGGTATAGCCATGCTGGGCAACAATGGTAAAATTATGACCTGCTTTGATCACATGCTCTGCTAATAATAGTAGGACTATATTTTATTTTGATAATTAGTTAAAAAAATTAAAAATAATAATAATCTGTTAAATTGATTATATTTTAATATAGGGCTATTTTCTGTTCCTTTTCCCCCCTGTGTTGTTTAATTAGGTGATTCTAAGTTAAAAGGAATAGTTCACTTTAAAATGAAAATTCTGTCATCATACTCACCCTCATGTTGTTTTCAAACCTGTATGAATTTCTTTCTTCTACTGAACACAAAGGAAGATATTTAGAAGAATGTCAGTAACCAGACAGTTTCTGGGTCCCATTGTCTTTAGGAAAAATATATACTATGGAAGTCAATGGTACCAGAAACTGTCTGGTTACTGACATTCTTCTAAATATATTCCTTTCTGTTCAGCAGAAGAAAGAAATTCATACAGGTTTGAAACAACATGAGGGTGAGTATATGATGACAGAATTTTCATTTTAAAGTGAACTATTCCTTTAAATATTGATGATTACAAGCTTGGGGGAAACGCAATTAATTGCAATTAATTACAGAAATTGTGCAATTAATTAGTGAATTTTTTTTCATCGATTCCCACCCCTAATATATATATATATATATTGCACCATTGACTTTAGAGCAGGTTTCAGTTGGGCAACGGCTCAGTCTACTTCAGTTCCTCAAAATAGCAACTCGCCAACAATGCCCCTGAACACACACCTCATTCTCAGACCAGCAGCCTATGGGCACACATGCATTTGCTATTTAAACAACATGGCGCAGGACGTAGAAATGAAAACAGTATGATGGGGCCATAGCCTCACTCTGAACCTCACTGTTACAGCTGTATATTCCCGACTGCCAGTTACGCTCAGTGAACGAGCAGTGTGTAGATGCTTCTTCACAAAGTTTCTTTCCAAAACCTTCACCCTCTCTTCTCCTGTCTGGTGGAAGGAGATGCCAACCTCACAACTCATAATCAGAGGGAAATGATAGGAGAATAACACTGATGTAGAAGCACCTAACCCTGGTTGTCTAAACTTGACATAAACTGTAAACTTGTCCATCAAATCTGATTGGTTGATTGGAATGTCGATCCAGGATCAACAAAGATTTTCAATATTTTCAGCAACGATGCTCCCTGGTGTTTGTGGTGCATTGTAGGAATTATTAGTGAGTAAATGTTTCTGTGCTTTGAAATGATTTTGATATTGGGACAGCCCTAGAAATCCCTATTCAGCAGTGATGGCAATTTCGAAACACTGCATCATGAAGCTTCGAAACCTATACGAATCTTTTGTTCCGAATCAATGATTTCAGTAAACGAGGCTTCATTACGTCATAACTGTTTCGAAACGTGTCAAAACACTTCGTCGTTTCAATGGTTCACCACTAGGGGCGATGATCTCAGTTAGCCCATGATCATGAGGAGTCACTGAGAACCATGAACAAGTGTCTGTGGGTTTTACCTGATCTCTGATCAGTTTTACACATTTGTGGACATTTTAATTAGACATACAATAATTAAAATGAATAATGGTAGTTAATAGTCTCTTATTGGCCTGTTTAGCCGAGCCATTCATAGAATAAACAAATCAAACCCTTACAATTGGTAAAAGAACATACAGACACTTGATAATCTCATTAGATGATTAGATAATTGCATTTGAAAGATTTTACTTTCAATAAAAAAATGTAAACAGATTTGTAAAAGGTGTTTTAATGCATGTTTGGCCTGAGTTTTTGTTGCATTTACACTGTTCTGACCACTAGGGGTCACTGTGGAGGAACTGTCGGATTGTTTCGAAGCCTCGACACAAGACGGAACATTTGCTTCGACTGTTTCAGTGTTTCACGAAGCCTCGATCTGCACACCACTACTGTTCAGTGCTGTTACAAAGACGAATCTGGATCTAAGTGCAGCAAGCTTTTGTTGAACGAAGTCCAAATCTTACAAGGAACGGGAACAGAACAACCAACTTAAAGCAACGATAAGACAGAACACAGGGTTTAAATAGACAAAACTGAAGTGCAAATTAACAAGACACACCTGACCTGAACTAACAATCAATCAAACACCATAGAGACACACAGGCAGGGGCGGAGAAAGACAGAACTGCAGATTAAGCAAACACCAAAACAAACGGACATCGTGACAAGTGCCCTGACTACTGAATTAAGGAGACGATTGAGACACACCCAAGGAGAACGACATGCCAAATAGAGTGGCTAATTTACACCAAGTGCACATTGCCCGCCTTGTCTGAGGTTATTTACACTAACTCATAACTCTTACACTCGCTCATAACTCCTCGTTCCTCGCCTCCTCGTGATTCAATTAGAGAACTGAGATGTCCTTTTGAGAGGCTGGAGGAGTGGGGAAACAAGGAAGCATCAATTTTGAGTATTAACGTGGTCATCGGATGCCCATTTTCCACAAGTTGGTATGATTGTTTAGGGTGTTCATGTAAAGTTTGTAACATACTTTGGTTAAAATTCCTCACTGGTTGTGTAAAACAACACCGTTTTATCTCCTCAAAAACAGCTCTGGTCACAGCGACCCGTTACGGTGCATGTCTCTTTAAATGATAATGAGCAACTGCTCACCCCACCCCTCTTCCATGGGGGGTGTCGAATGGCTGAGGGCAGAAATATGCTAATATGGGAAATATGCTAATATGGCAAATATGCTAATATGGGACAGTCCGTCAGCGGTCGTGGGCGGGGCATGAGCATTATGACATCATAGTGCTCAGAAAATCCAAACGGCCTGATTATTGAGAGTGTTTAGACTTTTTGGGATTAAAAAAAAGGAGTGAATGGATTTTCTTCATTGTAGGGTGGTTGTGTCCACACACTGCTAAGACACATTTATATGCAAAACCATATAAAAGTGAATTTTGCATCCGATGACTCCTTTAAGAAGCACCCTGTATCACTCAAACCTGGACGAATCGAGTGCCAGTCACAGAGCTGGTCACAAATAACAAAGCTTATTGACAAGTTATCATCCAATGTAATGGCAAATAGGCTTTCCAACTAATGTAAATCAATATTTACATGGTACAATAGTAGTGGATTTATCTCTTTCACACGTGTCCTGCAAAATCACATCTACATAACAGAGCAATAACCAGGTCTTCACCCTAACCGGTAGTACGGGACAGGGACAAGAAACGTCTAAATAAGGCAGCATCCATTTAATAAATAAAATCATATAATCATATTAGTTGGAATTGCTCCCAAATGTAAGATTGTTGTATCATAATAGTAGAATAAGTACCCCTCAGTTCTATAATACTTACAGTATAAATATTTCTTTAATTCTCCTGATTGTTACCCCATTAGCCCCCAAACTTTATTGTTCCATTATACTTACATGTAAGTACTTTATAGGTACACTATATTTAAAGTTACACTGTAAAATCACTTTAATTACGCAGAATTTTCCGGGCTGTAATCTTAAGCATTACCCCAAAAAATTCTAAAAAAGGACTAAAAACGTTTTAGTCGCATAACATCGGTTAATGGAAAGGATGTCATTTCGCAATAGTTTTTTATCGACGTTTAGAAAATATAGCAAAAGTTTTGCGCAAATCTGTAATGGAAACGCAGCTATAGATGTAGCCTATCCTTGTCTGCCAATGATACCCAGAATCCTGTGAATGTGTGCGATTCGTTAAACAAGTTTCAAGATTCACACATTTTTTCCAAAAAACTCTAAAAGAGTTAATGGTCGAGTAGAGGTTCGAAATGTCATCCGCTAGTCGGGAAATAAAAATCATATAAATGAATCACAGAGACAAGGGAATATTCACATATACCTTGGCTCATACCTTACAGATATCATAACGCCCTATTAATCTCAGCCTAAATGTAGATCGTAGCTTATTTAACGAAAATCCCTAAATGGAATCAGTTTGAGTCACACTTGACTCGAGGTCTTTGGGATTTAATCTCGGCATGACCTGTCCACCTTATTTTTAAAGATTTGTCACTTAGACATTTGTAACTTAATTGTGTGAGCCGTCCGGTGTCATTCACTTCCAGTTATCTGACCAAACCAGTCCGTTATGCTGCTCGATATTTACACAGTAGTTTGTAATGCAAATAGTTTTACCATTTACTGCACTTTTATTCTTCAAGTTTTTTAACAATAGCAGTAAATGAATCAGAAATCTTGCATATTCAAAGAAAATAACTTTACGCATTGCAAACTAAGGTGGATAGGTTATACATGCTGAAAATGGTTGATTGTGACAAAAAATGGTATATATATATATATATATATATACATCTTTGCATGCTTCATCAAACTTGTACCTTTCATATATATATGAAAGGTACAAGTTTGATGAAGCATGCAAAGATGCAAAAGGTGAGAAACAAGAAATGTAACTACATTTAATGCGAATAGACTAACTAACAAATACAGCTAAACAACAAACACACGTGTTTACAGGGTTATTTGTGCTTTATCTTTTGCCACTATATTCAATGCATTGTTGTTTTCATTGAATATGTTGTTATGCATGTGATATGTCGGTCACAGTCAAACACACACACACAGACACACACACAGACACAGATTTACCCTGAGTCTCAGTGGACTGACTGAACCAGCCCGAGTTTCCCTCGCTCTTCCCGTGGGACAGATCGCCCAGCGTCACCCCTTCAGTTCACATGCATTCAAACAGAGAACAGCTATGAGCATCTACTGCACACACACACATCAGCACTACAACAGGACAGACAGACAGACAGACAGACAGACAGACAGACAGGCAGACAGACAGGCAGACAGACAGACAGACAGGCAGACAGACAGACAGATAGAAGAGAGAGAAACAGAAGGGACACAGAAAGTGCTGGTGCGGTTCTGAAGCATAATAAAGCAAAGCTAAAGAGAAAACTACAATCACACCTTCACTACACAGCAGAGCTACATATACATTCACCGATCCGCAGTGCATAGTAAAGAGGTTGCAAATAATTACTATCAATTATCAAAAGTATCCATTATTTTTAAATTTGGGTGGTAGATTTTCCATTATGGGGTTTTTGATCCATCAGTAAAGCATATTTAGATCTGTGCGTTCGGCCTTAAAGTGACAGAAGCCTAATAAACCTGATGCTGTCCGTCATTAATGCTATTTACACATTTACACATAGTCATTCAATGCTCTTGACAGAATAAGTTTAATAGCTTTAATAAGGGTTAATCTATTTTTAATTTATACAAATATGTAAAAACTGTATGTCTGCTTGAAAGAATGAAGAATGTTGGATGCAAGTTGTTATAAAGAATGCATATATCCTTAATTAAAAAGAAGAGCGTGTTCTTGTTTCTTTATGAGAAGTGGCTTTTTTTAAATCTGTGTCTGTATTGCATGTTCAAACTTTAATATAGTTCATATTAACAGGTTAATAGATGTTTTCTCCAGGAGTATATAATGAGTTCGGAAATGTATAAAAATGCTTAATTGATGCATTACAATTGAACTAAACCCATTCGATTTTAAAATCGTATAATATTTAGTTGACTAAAACTACTCTTGTATTTGACTAAAATATGTATTTATTTATTTTAATCAAATGTTTATTTACGTAGTTATTTTTACAGTTTAGTATTTATATATTTATTTTTAATTAAGTAAAATTTCTATTATTTATTCAATATATTTTAATCTAATGTATTAATTCATTATTTATTTATTTATTTAAATAAAAGGTTATTTATTTTAATCAAATTTATTTAGTTAGATAGTTATTTTATATATTTATTTATTTTAAACTGTACACTGCTTTTCTCTAAACTTTTCCATGGTCCCCCTAGCACTGCCTGGCAGCGTGTCTGACGTACGGTTGCGTTTGGCCTCCTGATCGCCCTCTTCATCATTGTCAGGGTCGATGTCCTCAGCTTGTGTGATCCAATCCAGATATCCCTTCAGATCCTCTTCAAGCTGCTGTTTCTCACGCAGTTTCTGGAAATCTCCACGAGCCTTGGCCTTCTCGCGCTCCTTAGAGAACTCGCTGCGGTGGACACACACAGACAAACTCATGCAAGTGAATGCCATTTTTAAAGGCGTATCTATGAAGATGGGAAGTACAGAAACTGATTGTGGACAGCATTTGATAAAATAACTCACCCACTGAGAACTCCCAGTACTAGATTGAGGACAAAGAAGGAGCCAAAAATGACCAGACTGACAAAATAGACCCAAGGCAACTCAAAACCCATGGCGTCATTCATCTGAAACACACAACATCTCTCACATTAACTCACGCTACCAAATCCGGCAACAAAACTGAGTTTCCTATTAAGCACTCAAACTCTACTGCTAATCATATACACTGAAACCTAATCTAAATTAAGTGTTTTTATTCAAGTAAAAATATTCTTTAATAATATTGCTGAATCAACCTAAATACATTGATTTATTCCAACAAAACTGGTAATTGTTACCAAAATTGGTTAAAAAAAGAAAAGAAAATTATGGCTTAAATTAAGTAAAAAATAGCTCTCTAAGTTAACAGTAGCAGGTTACTACTTTCTGCAGGCTATCAAAGAAGATGTGAGAAGTGAATTAAACTGAATATATACACAATAAAGACATACAGGTAGCACTTTACAGTAAGGTTGAATACATTAACATCAGTTCATTTAAGCACAAACAGTAGTATATTTATACAGTACTAAAGTTGCTAACGTTAACATGTACTTTATACAACTTTATCTGTAAAGTGTTACTGACATAATTGTATAGAATGAACTTCCACTGGCCAGCAAATGGACTTTTAAAGTAAACATTTTGTTGTTGTTGCATTATTTAGAGCACTAACAATAAGTAGCTAAATCAGAATTTAAGTATTGCTTATGATTTGAATGAAAATCATATTTAGGTCATGTCTGTCAGTTATTTGCGAACTAAATATGTATGAAAGTCTTGATTGTGGACATAGTGGTTCATCAGCGCTGTGCGGGAGACGCCAGTCCAGCTGCGAATGGGGTTCTGGTGATCTTTTACAAGTACTCAGTACTTACAAGTACAACTTTTACAAGAATAATATTTTCTTAGGATATCTGTACTTTTATTCAGGTATACTTGATTTGAGTTTCTTCTCCACCACTAATAAACAGAGGCTGAGGTTTTCCTGAGGTCTCAATGTTGCCCGTCTTCTGTCTTCAGTCTTAGAGGGTCAATCTCATTAGCATCTATTGAGCTGTGTGTGTGTGTGTGTGTGTGTGTGTGTGTGTGTGTGTGTGTGTGTGTGTGTGTGTGTGTGTGTGTGTGTGTGTGTGTGTGTGTGTCATGGAAAAGCGCTTATAGTGGAAGTGGACACGACCTGCAGGAAAGAGGAATGTCAGGAGCCACGTTTCCATTACAGATTTGAGCAAACCGTTTTCTAAACGTCGATAAAAAACTATTGTGAAATGACGGCGTTTCCTTTAACTGAATGTTAAACGACTAAAATAATTTTTTCCTTTCACTAAAAGTCGTTACAAAAATCATGGCGACGGATGTTGGTAGGTTTACGTATCTCTCAGCCGCCGCACTAGCCATTATTATTAATGGAAGGAGACGTAGACGTGTTTTCACAGCATTAATGTCAAGGAAAGACCCTTATACTGAGAGCGGCTCATATGAGTGTTTCTCACTCCTTCTGCTTCAAGATCTTGAGGAATTGTGGCATTTCTTTGTTGTTTAGAATCCAGTATTCCCGTGATACCATCTTTTATGAGTTTAATAAAGAACTCTGTCCAAACATATCGCGTTATCTTTAAAGAATGATCGACTGTTATGTACGTCATGTGACTGTAAATGCACAAAAACTGTTTGCAGTTGCTTTTTCGAGTTGCCTGTAAAACCACCTCATGTGAGCACAATTTTGGTTTTGCGATATATGGGAGTGTTTGCAAAATGTACGTGTTTCCATTGGGCGTATTTTCAATTCTCAATTTCAATTTGCGCAGTTTGAAGTAGGGATGCACCGAATCCAGGATTCGGATTCGGATTCGGCCGAATCCTGGGCTTTTTGACAGGGTTCGGTTTCGGCCGAACCTTAGATTTATTTTCCACCGAAACCGAACCCTAGACTTGCACTACGCTGGTCGACGTCACACGGCCGTTGATTACGTGAAGGTGTTTACATAGGACCGTTCGAATGTAGTAGGCTGTAAGAATCTGAAAATGGAACTCGTAAGCAAAAAAAGTTTTGTTTGGCAGTACTTTCAACCAAAAGAAGGCGATTCAAGTCGAGCTTTATGTTCAATTTGCAATGCCGATTTGTCTCGTGGTGGCAAGGACCCTAAGCAGTAAGGATGCGAGTAGGATTCGGTATTCGGTTTCGGATTCGGCTGAATCTTAAACAGTGGATTCGGTATTCGGCCGAACCCCAAAAATCTGGATTCGGTGCATCCCTAGTTTGAAGGGTAATGGAAACGCGGCTTGTTATATACTACTATTGGTTGAATTCAGTGCAAGTCTCACCCAGTACAGCACATCTGTCCAGCCCTCCATGGTGATACACTGGAACACAGTCAACATCGCAAACAAGAAGTTATCAAAGTTTGTGATGCCGTTGTTGGGCCCATGCCAGCCGTCCCGACACACGGTGCCATTGACAGGGCAGTGACGCCCATGACCTGAAAGAGAACAGGGAGCAGGATCCTCTTCTGCTAATGTACCTGTGTGGAGAGAAACATGAGGCTCATTCTCAGGAAAAGGTGCCATTTTTACTGTGTGTATGAACATAGTAGTCAGGATATCTTTATAGGGATAGTTCACCCAAAAATGAAAATTAGCCCATGATTTACTCACCCTGAAGTCATCCTAGGTGTATATGACATTCTTCTTTCAGACGAATACAATCAGAGTTATATTAAAAAATGTCCTGGCTCTAATGGCAGTGAATGGCCGTCATCCATCATAAAAGTGCATCTATCCATCATAAAAGTGCATTTATCCATTATAAAAGTGCATTTATCCATCATAAAAGTGCATTTATCCATTATAAAAGTGCATTTATCCATCATATAAGTGCATCTATCCATCATAAAAGTGCATTTATCCATTATAAAAGTGCATTTATCCATCATATAAGTGCATCTATCCATCATAAAAGTGCATTTATCCATTATAAAAGTGCATTTATCCATCATAAAAGTGCATCTATCCATTATAAAAGTGCATTTAAGATAATCTATCCATCATAAAAGTGCATCTATCCATGATAAAAGTGCATCTATCCATCACAAAAGTGCATCTATCATCATAAAAGTGCATCTATCCATCATAAAAGTGCATCTATCTATCATAAAAGTGCATCTATCCATCATAAAAGTGCATCTATCCATGATAAAAGTGCATCTATCCATCATAAAAGTGCATCTATCCATGATAAAAGTGCATCTATCCATCACAAAAGTGCATCTATCATCATAAAAGTGCATTTATCCATTATAAAAGTGCATTTATCCATCATAAAAGTGCATCTATCCATTATAAAAGTGCATTTAAGATAATCTATCCATCATAAAAGTGCATCTATCCATGATAAAAGTGCATCTATCCATCACAAAAGTGCATCTATCATCATAAAAGTGCATCTATCCATCATAAAAGTGCATCTATCTATCATAAAAGTGCATCTATCATCATAAAAGTGCATCTATCTATCATAAAAGTGCATCTATCCATCATAAAAGTGCATTTAAGTGCGTCTGTCCATCATAATCTATCCATGACAAAAGTGCATCTATCCATCATAATCTATCCATGACAAAAGTGCATCTATCATCATAAAAGTGCATCTATCTATCATAAAAGTGCATCTATCATAAAAGTGCATCTATCATCATAATCTATCCATGACAAAAGTGCATCTATCCATGATAAAAGTGCATCTATCCTTCATAAAAGTACATCTATCCATCATAATCTATCCATGACAAAAGTGCATCTATCCATGATAAAAGTGCATCTATCCATCATAAAAGTGCATCTATCCATCATAATCTATCCATGACAAAAGTGCATCTATCCTTCATAAAAGTACATCTATCCATCATAATCTATCCATGACAAAAGTGCATCTATCCTTCATAAAAGTACATCTATCCATCATAATCTATCCATGACAAAAGTGCATCTATCCATCATAAAAGTGCATCTATCCTTCATAAAAGTGCATCTATCCATCATAAAAGTGCATCTATCCATGATAAAAGTGCATCTATCCTTCATAAAAGTGCATCTATCCATCACTTTTATGAGGGATAGATGCACTTTTATGGACTTCAAAACAGAAACAGCCATTCACTGCCATTATAAAGCTTGGAAGAACCAGGACATTTTTTTATATAACTCTGATTGTATTCGTCTGAAAGAAGAATGTCATATACACCTAGGACGACAGGGTGAGTAAATCATGGGGTCATTTTCATTTTTGGGTGAACTATCCCTTTAAGATACATTATGATGTGTGTACTCCAAAATAAATTTTAGAAAGAGAGCTTTTATTGTTTGTAAATAATCTAATGAATGTGAGAACACACTGACGCGAGCCGTTTAGATAGCAGGTTGAGTGCATCTTCCCGATGAACAGCTCCAGACCGATGATGGCGTAGATGATGATGACGAAGAGTACGAGCAGAGCGATGTGAAGCAGAGGAACCATGGCTTTAATTATGGAGTTCAGCACCACCTGTAAGCCTACACACACACACACACACACAAAAAAAAAACCTTATGAAAAAAAAGTGTGCTTTATTTTGCACTGGTAGTGTACTTCACATCGTCTAATCGAAATTAGATTTGATTAGTATATTTGCATCTAAAATGTATAAAATTATTTAAATAAAAGGCCACTTAAGTGTACTTTTACAACATTTATTTGCCATCAGAGAGGTCATTAAACTGTCCTAAATGTTCAATTTCATGTTTCTTAACACACTTAAAGGTTGGGTAGGTAAGAATTGTCTAAAGAACTTTTTTTCAAATTGGCTTAAACTGTCTTTATATACCAATACATAATTAAAATGTAAGTACTTTGAAAAAGTATTTAATCTTCAAAAAACACAGCTCATTAATTCCTACCGGGACGAAACAAGTGATTGGCTTGCGCGACTGTCACTCTCCGTCGCCATGACTACCGCCGCTATTACTGGCTCTGCCCACGTGCGCGCAGTCGCGCACCCGTTTTTAGGTGGGAGTGAATGGAATTAATGAGCTGTGTTTATTGAAGATTAAATACACTAGAGTCACTCAATTTTTGATACTCTCTATTTCAGAGTACTTGCATTTTAATTATGTATTGGTATATAAAGACAGTTTAAACAAATTTGAATAAAAGTTTTTTTAGACAATTCTGACCTACCCTACCTTTAAGTACACTTTTAAAAAGTGCACTTTGTAATAATGTCAAATTAAAAGTTTCACATAAAAGTACATTTTAATCATTGTTTTAATAATCTTTTGTCATGCTTAAAAGAAGTACACTTTTTTATGTATTGACTAACATATTAAATCAGTTAAAGCACTTGATTATATTTAACTGTAGTGTATTTGATATTACATTTATATAGTCTATAAAGTATATTTAAGTACATGACATACATTAATGTGCATTTTAGTTTACCATAAATGCTTGTCAGTACATTTGACAATACACTTTAACCATATTTCAGTGACATTAGAAAACATTTATGAAATTACATATGAAGATAAAAGTCCTACTTAAGTTTAAATAATTGCATTTAATATGAATGTAAACTATAATACAGATTCATTTAATTGTAACTAACACGTAATTAAAAGTCCCAAAACATTATATTTAGTTCGCACTCAAGTATATACTTTTAAAATATATGTATTTTTTAAAAGTGTGCTAAAGTGTACTTCTTTTTTACAGGGACGCACGAGCAGCTGAGTGTGTTATTATCAGCATGTTATTAGGCTGTTCTGTCAGTGAATGCTGGGTAAAGATGTGGACGCACTTGGTACTCCTGAGACCAGACGAAGAGGCCGCAGAACTCTGAACGCTCGTAAAGCCTTGACATCGAAGCCGCCTGGCTTTCCACCTGTCTGCCCGCTGACATCTCGATCTTTGGTTATCAGCTCCAGCACAACACTGAAGAGACTGAACACACACACACACACACACACACACACACACACTCATCAGTTTTAATGATTATAACAGAGTGTTATATGTTAGGTCAGTTTATATCAGCAAAGAATCTAAAACAAGTTGGTATAGGAACAATTTTCACTCAGAAATTGCTAGTAAATTTCACAAGTAATTACAAAGAAATGGTAAGTAACGCACTGAATTCAACTTGAAGTAGAAAACGGAAATATAATTTTCTCCAATCTTAATTGTTTTTTGTTTTTTTACAGTGTTTAGTATTGCAGATCATGTCAGTAGTGGTTTTGCTGAAATAACCATTACGATAATTAGTGCTTCCTTTGACTCGGACCTCAGACCTTATTTACTTCCAATGTATTTTCTCCTCGTGTTACTGCTGAATACAACTGCATGCACAGTGTAACATGGAGAACGTCACAGGTAACGAAAGTAACTATGGTTCCCTGAGAAAGGGGAAAGAGACACTGCATCTTGGATTGATGCTATGTGGAACACCATCAGCATGACCAGTGTCTGAAGTACGTGAGAAAACACGGCAATTTTAATGCCCGAGACAGTCCATGACATCATTAGCGGAGCGCTCATGAGTATAAGAGGGTGCTTGTAATATACGTCATAAATTTACGTCACATATATTTACATCAATATACGTCTTTTGTCTGAAGGAGACACGCAGGCAGGCCAAAGGCATGGCAACGAGAAGCAGTGTCTTGTTCCCCTTCTCAGGGAACCATGGTTACAGACGGAACCTGAGACGCTCCTTTTCAAAGTGGAACTTCAACACTGCATCTTGGATTGACACTATGGGGAACAAATACCCACCACTCTAGCTGTGAATTTGCACACATATAATGGGGATAACATAAGTCAGAGTCAGAGTGTCAATCAAGGGTGCATTCCCAAAGACTCATATATACTGTCTAGTGGTACCACTCCCTAAGCCACTATCTTCCAATAATTTAAGATATCCATGCTTCTATGCTCTTATAACAAATGAAGTCCTGGCCTCAACAACCCTCCTTTGAAGGAGTATTCGCCAAAGGGAGAGTATTTTCAATTATGACCTTGGATATTACAACTACTTCCAGGGGGAGAATGCAACCCTAACTTTTATATGAAAGGATGCAAATACGAGAAACATAGTTGCTAAAGATTCTCGCCATCAAACTCAACCCTTCAGGGAGATGCAGGGGAGCTCCCGCTCTACATACCTAGCCCAGAACAATTGGGGGAGAGCGCTCTCTCCCTGCTTGTATTTCTTCAGGATCCAGCAAGACTTCTATTACTCATCTAAAGAAAGAGTGCAGAATAACAAGGATGAATACTTATCAGGCAAGCTACCTCTACTTGTTAGGTTCTTAACATGGATCAACTAGAGCTTCAAAGGGCATCAAAGGACCCTACTTTAAGACCCAAGATAGTTGGGGAGGGAATAAACACCTTACTCAACCCTAAGGTCCTAAACAGCATCATACCAAAGAGAGCAAACAACGCGCTAAAACCTCAGCAGCTGCAAACATTGATGTTGCTGCTCCTCCAAGTGGGAGTCTTAGGCACAGGAGAGGCTCAACCTCAAGGAATATTAAACCTACTTAGGGGTGGTGGTGGCGCAATGGATAAGACACATGCCTTTGGTGTGAGAGACCGGGGTTCGAATCCACTGTGAGACACCAATGTGTCCCTGAGCAAGACACTTAACCCCTAGTTGCTCCAGAGGCGTGCGACCTCTGACATATATAGCAATTGTAAGTCGCTTTGTATAAAAGCGTCAGCTAAATGAATAAATGTAAATGTAAAGACCCAAGAATACTGTGTGAGGCAGCTTGAACACTGCTTTAGGTAAAACACTCATCTAAGACATGTTATAACCAGCGATTAGTTCGTTTTTTTTACTAGCGCTAGCAATAGTAAGTGACAGATAACAAGGAGGGCCGCCCCCTAGTCAAACTTCCTCAACTTGTTAGCATTGTCTATTTCTGTATCATGTTCAACATGGGTCAAATAGAGAGGCCTTAAAAAACACACCCATCCAAAAGGGAGTATACACCCCTACTTAAAGACCCAACAGTAGTTGCAGAAGGAAGCAAACTAAATAGAGGGAATATATAATGTCCTACAATACTCAGTTTACCCTGCTTCAAACCTAAGGCGGGTACCCGATCAAAGGGGAACAAAGACCCTACTTCACAATCCAACAATCGTTGGAGAGGGAGATAAACTAAACAGAGGGATCCAATTTCCCACTACTTTAGCTCATTTTGCCCAACCCTGTGGGGTAGAAGTAGTATCCCACCAGAGGGGAGCAACCCTTCTCCACAACAACATAGCTGGGAAGGGGAACAATTAAGCAGAGGGATAAAACTGTCCCGACCTAGCTTCGATTATCCTGCTCTATCCTAAGGGGTCTCTAAGCAACTAACCAAAGGGAGCCTAAGTCACTTAAGGCTATAGACCTTGGAGCCGCTGCTTCACAAAGGGGAAACCTAATACTAAGATTAGTATGATGAAAGCAACAAGAGCAGGATTTTGTCCAGACTTCTTGTTACTTTGGTTTCCAACACCAGAAGTGTTTCCTTACTTAAATACCCAAATTTATTTGGGGAAGGAATTGAAAAATACTTAACCATCAAGAAATGTGAACTGTCAGAAGGCGGTTTGCGAATTTGTACAAAACTTGCCAATTGCATCATCGGTCCAGCCTCATAGCCTGTTGTAAGCACTTTGGCACAACCTTTTGTGCCCCCACACCCTTCTCGGTGTTACTTCTTGTTACTGCTCCTGAGCAATCCGATCTTCCTTACTGAACCGCTTCCTATTAATTACCTCGCTCAAGTCTTTTCTCTTCCTCCTGGCGTCACGCCTCCTCTATGCTCTATACTCCTCAGAGACGGTGCATGAGTGACCATGGTCTTCCTCTGGCCTGCCTCCAGTTATCAGACTGTGACGGGCCAGGACCCCCAGAGGCTTTGGGTGAATTTGGATGTACTTGAACGCTGTTGACTGCGCCCTTGCCTCTCTAAATCTCTCAATCACCATTTCCACAGATGTGCCGAAAAGCTCAGAAGGCAAGACCAGGGCATCGAGGAGAACATTTTTATCTTTTCCCTGATGTCTGGCAGGTTTAGCCACAAGTGCCTCGACCTCACCACCATCACTTCCATTGAACGACCAATCGCAGCGGCTGTTTGTTTGGTAGCTTGGCTGGCTGGCTAAGTCTGTGGTACAAAGCAGTTCAGAGACTGCTTTAGGAGACAACCCCTGCCCCTGATCCAGATCTCTCAGCAGATCCGCCTGGCAGGCCTGCAACACAGCCATAGTGTGTAAGACCCGCTGCCACATACACCCTGCCATTTAATCGCGAGGTGGTTTGTAGCGGCTTAGATGGCAAGGAGCTTTCAGAGAGGATGATTCACACTGTGAGAGATAGTTTGCAAGCGTCTCTTTGACAGGGGGCATCCTCACATATCTTGCGCATCCCCTCCACATTCGCATAATTCGAATGTTAGAATGAATACGGTTTCTTCCACGACTTCTCCAGAAGTTAAGTTCTCTACAGGAAGAAACGGAGGGCTCATGGGGGAGGGACAGTTATGGCCTGACAGGAACTGCCCATAGATTCTGCGACGAGGAACTTCCTGTTTCTCATGCCCCCATACCAGATCCATTCTGGTTCTGGCGCAGGCCATAACATCTAACAGCTCCCCGTATATGGTGTTTGCAAGCTGAGAGGGCTCAGTACAAATAATATCCTCGCCCTCCTCAACCGCATCCTCCTCTTCCAGGCTACAGCTACAGCGGGGCCTGAGCCACGAGGTGCAGATGCTTGTCCTCCATCCCCTCAAGAATAAGGTTCCTCATTGTGATCTTGTCACAATGGTCGCATTCAGAACCCTCGAGTACTGAACGTGCATGCTCCTCACCCAGAAACCAGGGATCATGAAGGTATACACTTCCTGAAATATCCTGGTTATTTTAAGCAATATTCACAGAAAGGCTCTATAGGGAATCAAAAAAATGGTTTCTCTATATGACATCACTGCAAAAGGAATTTACTGTGTGTGTTCTTAATCATGTGCAAATAGATATAGACAAAAAAATTTACCTGCATCAAAGGTCTGTTAAATACAGTTACAGTACAAACTACTAACAAGGTAAACTTTGCACAGATGGTTATGTTGGTTAAGTGAGATGAAAAGCAATATTCAAGAAGTTTAGGAAAGTTACACTATATTGTTGTGAAATTTCATGGCACTGAAAAAAAAAATGCTGATGTTGACAAGTGTGAAAGCTATAGTAATGACAAAGACACAAGCTAAAGGCAGTGCAACATTACAAATAACTCAAGGACATAATGGGCCTAGTTTGGGAGAATTTTTTTTTACATATGTGGCTTCAACAACTACATGCATCTAAACTTGTCCAGTTAAGCCTGGAATGCTTCTCAAACCACCTCCTGAAATGGTTTAGGTGATCAGATTTAAATTAGTCTCGAATTTGTTTCAGAGGGCATTTTTCTTAGTGACCAGGGTGTAAATAAAATGGTTTTCTCTTTTTCTTATTTCATGGATCTGTATGAAATGACACTCATCTCGCGCCAGGGCTAGAGGACGCCACAGATGAGATTCAGCGTGATCCCTAAGGAGCCGACATCTACCATGACCTCTGACCTCATGCACTGGATTCCTTCCTGCCTGACTGCAGTTAATCACATTAAATCAGGTCATAGATCATAGATCAGACATTTAATCAGGTTGTAAGCCCTTGTGAACAGTTGCCAGCTTTGTGCCAAAATCCTTGGCATATTTACTAAAATCCTTTCAACAATTACTAGTTGACATGAGCTTCTTCCAACAGAGCTGTTTAATCATGAAGTCGATTTGTAGGCCAACCCAAAATACCAATTCTCCATCATTAAAACATCATTAAACACATGCATTTGAACACCACATTTGATGCTAAACACAAAAGCTAGCACTTTTAGGTGAGAACTGATGTTTACCATATTTGATGTGTTTTATGAATGTGCTTTGAGCAACATTTTTCTTACGAGTAAAAGCCTAGATTAAACCCGTTCATCAGATTAAGTTAACTTCATTAGATGTAGACTTCATTAGTCTCTTCATTAGATGTTGTTTAACTGCTTGGTTTATATGGATTACTTATATAAAAAATATCTTCATTAGCAAAAGTCTTGTGGGTTTGCGTAATTGACAAACTACTGTACATAACAAAAATAAGAAAAAAGTAATTTAAATAAAATATGCACATGTGATGCATAACACAAAAGCTTTTGGGAATGCCCGTTTACTGTTTTTTACTATAAATTATAAAATTGCTCATATATTTATTTACAAAAAAACAATTTTGACAATAATTGACTTATTATTTTCTTGTTAAATAGTATATATGCAACATTGTGGCTGTACAAAGCGCACAATGACGAAGGAGATCAACAAAAACAGTCTTTAATGAATAAATCCAAAATGTAACATGCAGGAGATCAGCAGGACTACAGAATAGCACAACCACATGAACATAAATGAGACTGAACACTGAACAAAAGTAACTAAGATAAATGATCACACAGGGAGACTAATCAAAGGAACTGGGAACAGGTGTAACTAATTAGAAACTATGACAACAGATGAGTACACTAGGACTAAACCAAACAAAGACAATGAAAACTAAGACTAGACAGAACAAGAATGTGACAATATCGTTTTAAACTGTAGACCCTACTTTTCACTTCCAAAAAGTTTTACCGTATTTTACAGTAGCCTGACATTCTGTGATTTTAGGACTCAATACTTTTTTTGTACATTGTGGAAATTATTCATGATTTCTCATTGCTATGCATTTTTACTAGGGCACTGAAAAGTCAGTCACTTTAAAGGTCAAGTTGATGTGTTGAATTCACGAGGGGTGAATGCATCAAGGAAGTTCTTCTCCTTCTCCCTGATTTCCACTAGCCTGACCCGTCACTGCATATGCCTTGCCATTTAACCACAAGGTGGTCTGAAGAGGTTTAGATGGCAAGGCCTTTAACGAAGACGCCTCACCATGTGAAAGACAGCTGGCCAGCATCTCCTCCACAGGGGGCATCCTCACTAATCCTCGCTCGCATAAGGAAAAGGTCAATATTTTATACAGTGGGGGGAATAATATTTACGTGTCGGTTGCGTTGTGGGTCAGGCGCGCGGTAGGCATGGGCAGACTGTGGGTCCAATAGCCAAGACTATTTCAACTCAATTCGGTGCATTTGACTGCTGCTTTCAAATGGTCTTGTGCTTATTTGTGTTCGCTCTGTCTGAAGAACATTAAAGGCTTCTAATTACGGCACGATTTGCAGCGCTGAGCGTTATAGCCAATCACGCTGTCATGATCTCATGGCATGGGGGGGGGGGGTTAGTGCATATGCACATGAAGGGGGGTGGGGGGGGGGATCGGGGGATGGGGGGGTGGGGGGGTGTGGAGGAGAGAGAAGCATGAAGATGGAAGTTAGCTAGAGGAGAGATGTCCTAACAACGACTAACATTAAAATGTTATATTCTTGAGAATTGTAATATGGCCGACACACGACAAATAACAAAGAATAGGGAAAAGGAGAAGGAACGCGCGAAGTCCCGAATTTACATCGGAAAAGCGTTCAAAAGGCGGCGAAAACTCCGCCGGCAGAAGGGCTTCCAGTCCGACATTCAGGAGGCTCTGTTTCTGCTGGACAGGGTAAACACAGTTTGTTTTTTCTAGTTTTTCTGGTTCATGACTGTTTCAGGAAGCACGGGAGGGAGGGAGGGAGGGAGGGAGGGAGGAGGGGATGAGGAGGAGGAGGAGGGAGGGTCGAGCTAGCCTCCGTTTTGTTTAACAATACTTCGAACGTCAACAAGAAGTGACGTCACCCAACATCGCTTAGAGCAGCTTTAATGTTGATTAGTCTCCCCATGTGTTTCTCATTAGCCACGCCCCCTTGTTATCGTGTTAAGCTTGTCTGCCTGTGTATAATATCCCTTTGTTTCACTTGTTCTCTGTTAGTCGTTGAATGGACATTCCCTGGTTAAGTGGGTTTCCTCCTGTTCCCTGGTTTCATTTGTTTTCACCAGTTACTTTGTGTTCGCACTTTAATAAATCTAACCTGTATGTAGATCCGCTTCCCAGCCTGATTCTTTGCCTGTCTCAAATGTTACACACGCTGAATCTGATTGAAAGCTACAGTGATTATATTAAAGGGAGGGTGCTTTGCTCGCTTTGTTTTTAATATATTCACAATCTGAATAAAAGTTTTAGCCTATTTTTCGTGCTGCTACAAAGAGGACCAGCGGCCAGGTGAACACTGCTGAGTTTCAGAAGAGACAACCGCACTTAAATGCAGAGCCAATCTGCTAAAGTATTTACTAGCTTTAAGCTTGCAGTTAAACAGGCCTACTAAAACATTCTTTGTTCTCTTATTTTAATTGTGTTGTTTAATGCAATGTTTAATTAATTGCATTGACTCAGAATGCCTAATGTTGGTTTTATTGCTTGTGTTAGGCTACATGAGAAAATTATTTTTGTCTAACGTTCCTCCAACAACATCCTGTAACATTAGTCCACTGAAGGCAAGTTTGAAGAACCCAAGTGCAGTATTTACTCAAAAGCAAGATCCAAGATACATAAAAACAATGGCATGGACATGGCGCTTACCAACAGAGGTTAAAGTGAAACAATACTTGACGAAGACACGTGGCAAACATGAGGGCTTAAATACACACAAGACTAATGACAAGGGACACCTGTGCACAATGAAACAATGAACCAATCGCAACATGACACAATCACATGGGGAACACATGGCAGGATCACATGACTATAACAGGGAATCACATGAAAACAAGAAACATGACAGAGACATGAGACAAGAACATGAAACCTGAACATGACACAAACCAAAACAACCCGTAACACATCCAGCAATCGAAGAATGAGAAAGCGAAGCCACTTTCTCAAATTCCTCGGCCAGTTTGACCTGAAATCCCCAGGATTTAAGTCTCCGCTGAGCCTCAGTCATAAAACAGGGACACGGAGGCAGTCACTTTCTAAAGCACTTGCTGCTAGGTTTATCCATATTTCGTCTTTGACACACACAGTACAAATAAAACGGCTCCTGAAGACAAAAAAGCTGATGACGTGTAACTCCACTTGTGACGTCATGAACTGTTGTCGGCCAATGAATATTGGCATGAGGTTACAATGCTGATGCTGATGCCATTCCTCATAGCAAACACCAAGACGCTGTGTCGAACCCTGCATTTTATTCATATATCACCCGCAATCCACCTTAGCCAGCCGATTACTTTAATGAGCACATATAAGAGTCATGTCACAAACAGCAATCAAATTGCGGAGACAGGTCACAATGTTGAGAGTGTGTTCACACACATGTGACTAGAATATTTCGAACAAGACAAAAATAAAAGACACTTATATAAATATAAGTTAATAAACCTTTGTCATGCTTTAAAAAAGTACACTTATTTTGATGTGTTGACTAAGCACATGTAAAGCCTCAACATTTTATTTTATATTTAAAGTTAATGTATTTTAAATATTGCAATATCATTTAAAATGTATAATTACAAACATATTTGAATACACATAAGTTGAGCTAGTTGCATTTAATAAAGGTAAATACATTTTCATTTAATTGTAACTAACATGCAATTTAGTGTCTGAAAACAGTTCACACTTAAGTATATTCTTATAAAGTATATTATTACAGTAATAATGCTAAAGTGCACTTCGTTTTTACAAGGGTAACCCTGTAAAGGAATATAAAAGCCCGTGACTGTTCACTCACCCAACAATGACGATGACAAAATCCAGCATATTCCACCCGTTTCTCACATAGGAGTTCTGGTGCATCACCAGTCCATAAGCGATGATCTTGAGGAAGGTTTCAATCGTGAAAATGATCAGGAAGGCATATTCTACTGTTTCCTGTGAAACACAGTGATAGAACACAGAGATTTTAGTATCTCGTTGATTTTGTTTGATTATTTGTGGAACAAGAGCATGTGATTAGTAAATTAATATTAACCTGGATTGACCAAAGAGAAAAATCTCAATATGCACAAAATGCTACTTTTGATTTTGTTTAACAAAATGGCAGAACAATGATACAGTTTAGTGTTTGTCCAATACATGTGTTTTTGGTTTCCCCAATCCTGAAAATGTACAGCCTTTCTCTTTACCCCTTAATGTGTTAAAACTGTTAGTCCATCATTAAATTACAATACACTCAAATAAATAAACAACAAATTCAAATCATCACATCAGATTTCTAAAATCCACCACAATATATTTCCTGTTTCCAAGTCCATGTCCAGATTCAATCCTAAATGTGGAAGCTTCAAAAAGTGCAAAAAGTCCCAATCTGGCAACCTTGAGCGCTTCCCACAGCCCGTTTATAACTTTGAAATGACACACGCTGTGCAACATTACTTTACTGTAAGCTATTTGTCTATTTCTAGTGGATATTTTGCACAATATGTCGTCGTATTCAGCATTGCACAGTGAATCAGGCTCAGCAAACGTGTTAGACAGTAATTACAATCTGTGAACTGCTCATGTTTGAGTCCATGCTTCCCCATACAATAAAGGCACAAAAGTCAGGCCCTGGTTTCATGTGAATCCTCGGTTATTGATGCGAATGTTGTCTTTGGCCGCGTCTCAAGCGACAGGATGACAATGGCTAAGCCACAGCACTAAGAATAGCTACAATGACTAGATTAATCCCATTTGAACAATAAAATCTCATTGCTGAACACACACTGCATGTCTATGTGCAGAACAAATCAGTCATAGAGTTTCACATGCATATACTGCAATATAAGGCACTTTTCCAAACCTGAATGTTGACAATACATTGATTAATTTTACGTCACCCGCCCTCCTTTGTCTTAAAGCACTTAAGCTTATCAAATACTTCAGGTACATTCACTCGCTGTGGACTTCAGTTACATAAGGACTGAGTCTGAGGACGAAGACAGACGTCTGATGATGGCCACAGTGACGTAGTGTCCGGTTTAGTGGACGGCAGATTTAGACTAAAGGGTCTATAGTGGTTGTTATGTGCAGTAAAAGCAGGTGATGATGCTGTAGTTTATAAAATGCTCATTTGCTGAGTGAGCTCTGTCTTAAAACACACCTGGACCGAAGTAAAGTGATCCCAGTGCTTGTTTTGGGATTGCTGAAGCTCAGTTAGACTTCTTGCTTAGCAAAGTTGGATGTGGTTACACAGAGCTGTCATTGGCTTTGCCATTATAGTTTTAAATAGTTAGTTATGACACAACAAATTCTCATTTGTTTTCAAGTGTGTCATAAATATTGAAGCTTGTTTCTGCTGTGGAATAAAGAATAAAAAGGTTCTGTCACTTTATAGCTCACAATTCTGACTTTATAACTCGCAATTGCTGGTTTATATCTCACAAGTGCGAGTTATAAAGTCCAAATTGTGAGTTATAAACTTGCAATTGCGAGTTATAAAGTCAGAATTGTGAGATAAAAGGTTGCAATTACCTTTATTATTTCCATAACAGGCCAACAGCACTAGGACTTTTCACTGTTTGTATCAATTAGCTTATCCATGTTTGTCTGTGCGTCAGTGCTGGTCCTCTTCCTGCAGAGTCATTCAACCACTCATTCAGACAATTTGTTAAAGTCCCCCTGTGGTGAAAGTCCAGCTTTTAATGTTGTTTATGTGTCTATGTGGTGTTTTTAATATGCTTTAAGACAAACCATGTGTAAATTCATAAGTCGACAGCATTGCTGAGTATTTCCTCCTTAAAACTGCAGTGAACCAAAGACAGTCTCAAACACACGCTTTGAAATCGCTGGTGTTTCTGACGTCACAAACTACCTTGTAACCAATCAGATCAAGAGTGGATCTCTGAGCTGAGTGAGTGAGTGGAGGAGGGGCTCATTTGCATATTCATAGAACCGCGCATACTAAATGAGGCAAGGGTGTAGAGTTACATTCAAGATATTTTAAGGCATGAAGAAGGTAAAAACTCTTAAATATGTAATTTTGGTGATCAAAGATGAGTTTTAAGTGATAAAATGATTGACTACAGGGGGACTTTTAACATTTTTATGTGATGGCCATACAAAAAATTGGGTTGTCCGTGGTTTGAGAATGTGTTGTGGGTGTCTGGGATGAGTGTGAGATTTCCCGGCCTGAAGTTTTGTCCCGGTCCACCTCTGCTCACAGCATGGCTGATATTTGGAACAACAGAACTCTTAATTACTTGAAATTGTTCATTTCTACCAGCCCTCTTTGGAAAGATGCTGTATGTAGACATTGAGGTGTCAAAAACAGGTCAGTTCTCACCACTTCAAATGCGGAAACAACACAACAATGGTGTCTATCCAGACAGCTTTATTTACTCAGTATCAAAAGATCTCACAAATGGATGCTGAAGTTCACTACTCATGCAACAGAAATAACAAATATATTATTATATGTGTATGGTATATACACAAAAAATACACATTTTATTTCTGTAATTACATTTTAATTTAATTAAGTCTGCTACTCTGCTAAAATATCATTTTTAATCGCTTTTTTAATCATCTTTGAGATCATAATTTTGGACACTCACAGTAAGGACAGATGGCATTCGTGTCTGAGATTATGGTATCAGAATACGTCTAAAATGATATTTACATAAATCAAACTCCAGAGTGTCATTGATATCAAGCCTGTCGCTCTGTCAGCATTACAGGAACTCATGCAAGCCGACACTGTGAAGTGACTGAGTGTTTTAAGCACTTCTTTTATGGTGTCAAGAATAATTATGAAACAGCATCTTCTCCCAGGACAAGGCTGCATGAATCCCATAGATGTAACAATATTGACTTCAAACGTGGAAGCAGAAATCCATCAAAAAAAAAAACACTAAATTATCCACTACACTCTTAAAAATAAAAGTTCCAACATGGTTTTCCTTTCTTTCTTTTTTTCCACAGCAATGCCAAACCATTTTTGGTTCATTAAAGAACCTTTAATGGAACAGTTCTTAAAGTCCCCCTGTAGTCGATATTTATATCCCTTAAAACTCATCTTTGATCACCAAAATGACATATTTAAATGTTTTTTTCCTTGGAAAAAAAAATATTCATGCCTTGAAATATCTTGACTGTAACTCGACACCCTTGCCTCATTTAGTATGCGCGGTTCTATGAATATGCAAATGAGCCCCGCCTCCACTCACTCACTCAGCTCAGAGATCCACTGGTTGACGATCACACGTTGATCTGATTGGTTACAAGGTAGTTTGTGACGTCAGAAACACCAGCGATTTCAAAGCGTGTGTTTGAGACTGTCTTTGGTTCACTGAAGTTTTAAGGAGGAAATACTCAGCAATGCTGTCGACTTATGAACTTACACATGGTTTGTCTTAAAGCATATTAAAAACACCACATAGACACATAAACTACATTAAAAGCTGGATTTTCACCACAGGGGGACTTTAACATTGAAAAATTGCGAGTTTTTAATTTAAAAATAACCTTAAAAATGTATATATACAGTAGCATTAGCATTAGCTATTTATCCAATTTAAATGTGACATTCAAAGAAACTTCATTCATTACATATGCTGTTCACACAGAATGATCTGAACAACTGATTCTCATTCCTGCACTGATTTTATACCCTCCATCGGCTTGCAAACATGCACGGGAACGCATTGGCACTGGCCGCAACTTTACTATGGAACCGCTTGCTATCCTGGATATCTTTCAGTAAAAATGACCAGAACACTTTCATCTAGTCTCGTGTGAACTTGATGCTTTACTACACAATGAAGTGAGTCGTAATGCACTGGATTCACCCACGCAAATATTCATCATTCTACTGAAGAAAATCAGTCGCACAGGTTTGGAATGACATGAGGGTGAGTAACTAACAACTGCATTTTCATTTACCAATCAAACACTGCAATAAGAATGCATGTAATCGAACAGCTGGTCGACTGAGATAAGGGCTGTAGTGTGAGAAAGAGAGAGACAGTGGATAGAGAGATGAGAGAGTGAGTGAAGATATAATCCTCCTATGATCCTCTTTTCCCAGCCCTCCACCCTCCCGGGTTACAGATGGACTCGTGTCACTCAGAGGAATATAAATACACAGCTTGTTGCGTTCAGAAACGCCAACCACTCTTACTACAGTTCACCAGTGTTTGTATAAAGGGCTTTTCCCACAGGCTTGTGTGCAATTGAGAATATAGGTTTGTAGGCTGGAAATGATCGATGCGCATGCATGAGTGAGTGTAATGGAAATGCAGAGAGAGAGAGAGAGAGAGAAAGGTTAAACACTGATGTGACCGACTCGACTGAAGCTAATCTTACTGGACAAGCCCAATGCTCAAAGCCCTGGAGCTCAGAGAAGCAAAACTCACTCTGCATTTACAAGAAAAACACTATAGGCCTAGTGTCATGATAACCAGACTGCACGAATCCCAGGACATTACACACTTGAGTTTGTGTGCTTGCGAATAACAGGAATTGTGATACGGGCTTAATGTGATTCAAAAGGCATTGTTCATTGAATAAATATGAGCGTTGCATGTTCAGATTGAAAATGTAGTGCTGTTGCACATTCAAAGCAGTTTACAATCAATAAATACCAGCCATTAATGCCAAAAGATTATATATGATCTACTGTTGATGAATTATGACGTTGTTTATTTTATGGTGCATATATTATAATATGTTGCAGATGGTTGTCTCTTTTTAATGAGCAGCCGGCAATAGTAAAGCATAGACATTTCAAAATAAGAGTCCCGGTGTATTTTTTTGTTTTGTTTTATAGCTATTATTGGTAATTCGGTTACTGAATAAACTGTATCTGCCATTTAATTCAATGTTTAAAATATGCATAGTTCCATAATTATAAAAAAAATACAGTTTGAAGTATTTTGTCCACTTTGAAGTATTTTGGCGTTTGAAGGACTTCAGCAAAAGTATCTATTTGATCTCCTTTTAATCTCATTGTAGAGTGTTTAGGGCATTTAGATGTGCAGTTCTGGACCAGGTTTGAAATCTAGGTCTATGAGATGCAATTGAGCTACAAAAGAGAACAACAGAGCAAATTAACCGCTTTTGAGTGTTTGCAAATTTGCCTTTGTGCTCATGTAAGTCCACTTTAATTCACTCATCTAATCTCAATTAGCAGAAACTAATCCCATGACACAGCCAATGAGGAGTCAGAAGAGATGCCACAATACTCACCAAATCATGATTAGTTGAGTTGGAGTCATCTTCAGGAAAGGGGATGTAAACAGCTAAGGCCACACAGTTGGCAAAAATTGACAGCAGTATAAAGATATCAAAAGGTCTGGAAGTAACAGGTTTAAGGAGAAATGTCATAACATCATTCATTCCCCAACAGATCCCACCAAATCAAACTTGATAAAGAAGTAAAATTGTACATGAAAATCATTTGCACATTTGAATTGTACCCTGTAATATCAGTCATATTATGTGGCTTTTTGGTCTTAAAGTAGGGATGCACCGATATGAACATTTTGGCCGATAACCGATAATTCTTATGTTTGAAAGCCGATAACCGATATATTGGCAGATAAATCTAAATCCACATTTTTATATAATTTTTGAGAGTCAAAAACAAAAGTCTCACCAGTAAAAGCCATGTCCCAAAATGTTATGTAGCCGATATGACAGACTTGTATCACTTTACTGTATTTTCCTTTTTTGAAGTGATTCCAATCATATTTCAAGCAATTCAAAACCATCATGTTGAACATTGAGCATCTGAAGCGTCTCAGCTGAAGGAAGTAATACATTATTTATCGGCTTTAATATACTGGACAAATTTTCTTATCAGGCCGATAACGATAACATCAAAAATGAACCGATATCGGCCGATACCGATATGGTGGCCGATATATCCTGCATCCCTAACTTCAAGCTATTGCATGTTAATTATGTGTGACTAGCAATTGCTTCTAAACACTCAGACTAACTAACACTGGTCAGTCAAATGGATAGTCCCGCCCCAAACTCATCTCATTGGTTGAATCAGAAGTTGACATATCATCACATGGCGAATTACAAACAGTGTTTTTGCTCCTGATGGGAAGGGGAGGAGTGCAACTTAACTTAACAAGGCCATTAGCAAAGGGTACATGCGATGGTCACTTAAAGCAAGTCATTTTACCATTTATGATCACGTGACCCAAGATGTCGAGTTCACACAATTTTCTTTATAAAGATAGATGACGGGAGCGCTGGAGTTCACCAAGGGTATAATTACTGAAAATCGATTTGATTTGTTTTATCATGCATGAAAAATATTTTAGTTTCTAATTAAAATAAGTTTCGGAGACACAAATGCATAAATCAAGCTTGTCCAAAGAAGAGCTGACAAATTTTATAAATGTGAGAGCTATAAATATGTAGACCTATATGGGCAATATATTAATATAAAATCAGAGTTGGCGAGAATATGAAACTGTGTCAATCGTCACGAAAGTTTAATCCTTGCCAGTTTAAATACTCAAGCGGAAGAAGATGCGAAAAGATCTCGAGTCATTACTCGCTGCTCCCTGCGTTTCTAATGTGAAAAACACTCACTTCTCTAGACTGAATAACTTTTGTAACTTTAATAAGGATTAATCTATGTTTCATTTATACAGTGAAAACTATGCCGTGTTATTTTACATTTGCTTACTTTACTCCATTTCTGTACCTAAATACTTCTGCTAGACCTGCACTGTCTATTTCATTTGTTTAATTGTTCTATTGTATTTTTTTTTTTTTGTGCTGTTACTTATAATTGTATTATTTGTTTTGATTTTTGACTGTTTACATGTCTTTAATAATGTTTTAGGTTTTAATCATTAGTAAGGCTGGTATAGTTTTAGCTGTGGTATTGAAATTGGAACAGAAAATTGTGAATTTTCACTGGTATCTAAAATTTCATAACATTCATAACTCCCTATTTTTGCAAAAACAGTTTCATGGCCTGTACATCGTTACCGGCATTTGGCAGGTGTGGCAAAAAGTTAGTTTTATTCCCTGTATATATATATATACATATAGCCAGGCCATCACTGTAAATAAGATAATAATAACTCTTAACTGGCTTGCTTGCCTTGTTCAATAAAGGTGAACAAACAAAGGAACATTATAAAACACAGTTGCCCTGCTCCCTCGACTGCAACGTCGCTGTAAACTCGTATGATTTTCCTTCTTCTGTGGAACACAAAAGAAGTTTCAGCTGTTTCAGATCTGTTTCTCCATACACACTTAAAAAAGAACTTTATTTGCATCAATGGTTTAATGGAACCTTGGCTTGGAACCTTTCCATTCCACAAAAGGTTCATTAGATTATTAATATGTTCTTTACTGAGAAAAAAAGTTAAGTTTCTTTTAAGAACTGATCGCTGAAAGGTTAATGGTTCGTTCTTCTATCAGCATTGCTGGCCAAACCCCCTTTTGGAACCTTTAATTTTAAAGAGTGTACTGTTTAATAAAAGTCAATTTGGTCAAAAAAGTTTCAAGCTTCAAACCAGACATGAAAGTGACTTAAAAGTGGCTTTATTCCAAGTCTCACTGAATCTCAGTGACATCAAACCTCTTTTTTGTGTGTGTCTGTGTTCTGCAGAAAAGTGAAAAGCATACGAGTTTTGGACAGTGAATGATGACAGTATTTTTACTCTCCCTTTAACCTTCAACCTTCACTCGCACTTTCTTTCCCTCGCGGATCAAAATGACCCGAAGCCCTAAAATTAGACTTTTTTTTTTTTTGTCCAGAAAGCTTATTTTATTTCATTTTGATAATATTTTTTCTATTTTTAATGCAATTTTATATAGATTTTTTTAATTTTTTTAATTTACCTTTAAATTACTTGATTTGATCAATAAATAATAAATAAATAGTAATTTAAGCACATTCCTCACATTCTTTTTAACTTAAATTCAAAATAACTCACAATTTCATGCATAACGCTTTTAATTCAACTCAAAATATCTTACATCGGGTGTCTTTGCCGACCTCTTGTAGAAAAATAATAATATAACATGATATTTCATTACTCTAGATGTCCTTATAGCTCTATATGGAGCAAATGAGCTGTTCCTCTGGGTCCTAAAGTCATTTCCCTTCAGTATGCATTCAGATACACATGTAGACATTTTTTTTTTTTTTTTGGTAAAATTTTTGCATTTTTTGTTTGAATTTTGAGCATTTTTAGGTTTTTCTATATCTATCTGAAGCATTCCTCACATTCCATTCATTCCTAAGGGGGTAAAACTGACCCGCGAGGGAAGGATTTATTACTTTTTGAAATTTCAACCACAAAACTCCATGAATCCATTCAATTATGATTTTTTTTTTGTGTGTATTCATGGTTCAAGTGCATAAGGATACTTCCACTCCACTAAGCTAATGCACGCTCTGCGCACAGGGTTATTGAGAGTCAGACAGAAGAGAGCTCTGGGAGGTCTGCTATTAGAGGTGCTTCCCTGTTTCTTGCTCTTGGCATATTGCTGGCGTTTCCTCTGGGCCAGAGAGCTGACGGGCACCGCGTTTGCAGGAGCCGAGGGGTTCGAGGTCTTCGGGACGTTCTGAGACTGTCTCGCGGCCTGGATCGCGGCCTGCCAGGAGAGAGCGGCGGCCTGGGCCGGTGAGTGAACCCTGGTGATTGACAGCTCTTCAGTCCAGGTGGGAGGAGCTTCACTGGGGATTGGGACTCTGGTGCCACTGGCATAGTTGGCCCCTGAAAAGAGAAAGAAAATGAATGGTCGTTAGGGGCTTTCGCACTGGAGGAACCATTTCACAGTTCCTAGAACTATTGGCAGAACTATTGGTGTGTTCCATCACAGGAACTAGGAACGATTTTAGTTCTTGTAATGTTTTGTCTGAAGCCCCTTGACTTCACCACTAGATAGCGTTATTTCAACCCAGATTAATTCTCTCCTTTGTTAAATGGTTGAATTACTCCTAATGACAAACCCTATTTAAGGCCCATTTTGCCTTTTGTTATTGTTCAGTCCTGATGTTGGTCTAAGCGTTGTCATTCTCAAGGATTTTAGGGTCTGAGATTTTTCCTGCCTTCTGTTTTTGTACATGGATTCTGTGTTTTTTGTGGTATGTGGATTCTTGGATATATATCTTTCTGGAATCATGTTAAGGAGATCTCTTCTGTTTTGGGTTACCCTTTTTGTATTGGGGAGTTGTTTGAGTCACCCTGAGACACATTAATCTAAAGTGTTGCCTAAGACTGTTGCTAATGTTTTGCTTTTCCCTCTGAAGTAAAGAGCCAAAGATAAACTTTTGAGATCTCATTGTATTCAAATTCCTCTGCACTTGGGTTCAACCTCCTCCAGTGGTGGAGTGGTCAGCATCGAGGACACA
The DNA here is from genome assembly GCF_965113295.1 of Leuciscus leuciscus. Lineage (NCBI taxonomy): Eukaryota > Metazoa > Chordata > Actinopteri > Cypriniformes > Leuciscidae > Leuciscus > Leuciscus leuciscus. The sequence goes on along the minus strand of NC_138737.1, from coordinate 40,368,094 downwards.
CACACACATCGGAGACCCGAGTTCCATCCCCAGCTGGATCATAACAGTTCTAGGAACGCCTTTTGGAGGAACTAATTTAGCTCCTACTTCAGAGTCTAAACCAGCACTATAGGAACTACCAGTGACGTTAGTGTTTGTTGATTGGCCAAAGCACGTGAAACACCAGCACCCGCCATTTTTAAAAAAGCTGTGTAAACACACAGATTATAGCCTATATATTTACTCCAGAAACTAACTCTACGAACATGGAAAACAGTGATAGATGGTCTTAACCTTTACGCTGAGGTGGACCAAGAGAAACATGATTATGTATTTCTGCTCAGCTAGCAACACTAGATATAAACCACACAGCATATGCTAATACCTTTTCATTACTGTCTACTTTCTGTGTATAACAGTTCTATCTAATAATGTATTAGACCGGACTGTAAACTAATGAACACAGAGAATGCGAGCAGTGTTTGCTCAGGCTCTGGCGTTCTCAGTGCCGTCAAAATAAAAGTCACAACAACAAGCTCGGCTTACGTCACTTCAGAGTTCCTACTGGCGGTGCGAATGCAACCAGGAAAACGTTCATATGGGAACCATTAGTTCTTGGGGAACCATCCTGGTGGCTAGTTCCTGGAAATATCCGATGCAAAAGCCCCTTTTCAGAATACAAACAGTTGGAAGTAAACAGGTAGACTGTATATTCTCGAGCCACCAAAATCTGCAAATGACCGGCCAGAACACATTAAAAGTTTCTGTTTTCGGTTGAAAACGGTGTCGTGTAAGCAGCCCCTAAGTTAATAATTAATGATCTTTGCAACAGAAGTGAATCAATCAAAAACTAACTTTAGCTGGACAATAACTTTATTCTAGAATTGCTGTAAAGCCAAAACAATCTGTTACTTTGATTTCCTATTATCAATCTAAAGCTGCTTTGAAACAATCTATATTGTTAAAAGCGCTATATAAATGAAGGTGACTTGACTTGACTATATTTATATACAGGGCCTAAAACGTCTCGGTTACATATGTAACCCTCGTTCCCTGAAGGAGGGAACGGGGATGTAGTCGGACGTACCGTACTGATTGGGATCACGCTTAGGTAGCCTGTCATCTTCGAGTATTGAAAAAACGAGCCAATGCACATTGGCGTGTGAGATTTGCATCTTGCACTCCGCCTCGCAGCGCGAGTATAAACACATAAGCGGATGCACGCACCACCAGTTTTTCGCTCAGGTGCCGAGCGGAGCCCAGAGTCAGCAGTGATCCAGCAATAGTGGCGACGGGACTACGTCTCTGTTCCCTCCTTCAGGGAACGAGGGTTACATACGTAACCGAGACGTTTCCTTTTAGTTCGGTCACGTTCGACGCAGTCGGGCGTACCGTACTGATTGGGATTCCAATTAAAACACCACCTAGTGCTGCCACCTTTCAGTGCCTAGTGGAAGCCTCCTGAACCCCCCGCATTTATTGAGGTGGCGATGGGACAGGGCTTAGGCCAGGGAAGTCCACTGCTGAGAGTGTCAGAGCGTCATCTAACATTCCCTTTAAAAGCAGGCGCGCTTGTTCCATGGTGGATTGCTATTATGATGGCAGATTTGCCAGGCGCATGCCAGGAGCGATTTACAGCCGAGGAGACCGACGTTCTCATCAGGGCCGTAAAAGACAGAGAAGTGACATTGTATGGGGATGGAGAAACCCACCCAAATTAGTTTCGGGTTAAACAGGCGTATAATAATTTGGGTAAATTTGTAAGCTAGATTTATGCCTATTTTTTCACATCTTCATGGACACCACAATGATCCCTTGTGTGGTAATATATTTCCTTGTAATTATGTATTACATTATTAGTATTAGTATTATGTAACTGCTGCATCTGTGTAGATGAGAGAAGCAAAGTGTATGCGCGTTGTGCACACGCTACATTATGGCCAAGCATGCGCCCTTAAAATAGCATCTGAATAACGCGCCACTGACTTTAGACTAGGTTTTTCCTGGTCGGAATTGTTTTCTGAAACTGCAAAATAGCACAAGGGAACGTTTGCGCTGGAACACGCCTCCTCTTTGCGCTGAACCGCCCCGGGAGCGCAAGTTCATTCCCTAATTTACCGACGTGCGTCTGTGGAGGGAAAAGTCCGCTGTGTGTCGGGTGCAAAATAGGAATGATACATGCGTCGGTGTACAAAGTCAATAGCGCTGGGTGCAAGATAGGGCCCGTAGTCTATAGAATCTAGCTAATGTGTTTGGTATCGCCCAACCCGCAGCTTTACAAATATCTGTCAGCGAGGCACCCTGTGCCAGCGCCCAGGAAGAAGCTACACTCCAAGTGGAGTGGGCTCTCAACCCAGGGGGGCATGGTGTGTCTTGGGATTTATACGCCAAGACGACGGCATCCACTATCCAGTGGGCCAACCTCTGCTTAGAAACAGCCTTTCCCTTCTGCTGGCCTCCGTAACAGACGAAGAGCTGGTCTGAGGTCTTGAGGCTTTGTGTTCTGTCCACGTACAGGCGCAGACCACGGACAGGACAAAGCCAGGGCTGGGTCTGCCTCCTCCGAGGGAAGCGCTTGCAGGTTCACCTCCTGGTCCCAAAGGGAGTGGTAGGAACCTTGGGCACATATCCAGGCCGGGGTCTCAGGATGACGTGAGAGACGTGACAGCACCAGAGATAAGTCCCAAGTGGGTATAGAGGGGCGAGGCGGAATCAGTCTCCTCGCTCCCCTCAGGAACCTGACGGTCAGGTCGTGCTTCCCCATGGATCTCCCGTCAACTGCATCATGATGTGCAGCAATAGAGGCAACATGCACTTTGAGGGTGGAGGGAGACAGCCCACGCTCCAACCCATCTTGCAGGAAGGAAAGTACAGTACCAATCGAACATCTTCGGGGGGCTTTTCGGGGAGAAGAACTCCACTCAATGAACAGGTTCCACTTCAGGGCAGTTGTTCTACTTCACGATTGAGCAGGCCAGGAATATGAGTGGCACGAAGCGACCTCAGATGCTTCTGACTCCATAGGAGGAGATGGCGGACGAGTTGCGACATGCGTCGGGAGCATAGACCACCTTGATGGTTGATGTACGCAACCGTCGAGTCCAGCTCCACACCGAGAAAAGAGATCCTCTGCACGGGGGCGAGTTTGCTCTTTTCCCAGTTGACCCGAAGACCCAACTGACTGATATGCTGGAGCAGCAAGCCCCTGTGCTCGCACAACTGCGCCCGAGACTGAGCTAGTATCAGCCAGTCGTTGAGATAGTTGAGGATACGAACACCATGCTCTCTCATGGGAGCAATGGCCACCTCCACGACCTTCGTAAAGACGCGGGGTGACAGGGCAAGCCCGAAGGGTAGGACTTTTTTACTGATATCGCGGGAGGATGGAGACATGAAAGTACGTGTCCTTCAGGTCGATCGCTGCAAACCAATCTCGGGGACGGATGCATTCGAAAATGCGTTTCTGCGTTAGCATCTTGAACGGAAGCTTGTAAAGGGCCCGATTCAAGACTCAGAGGTCCAAGATTGGCCGTAACTCACCACCTTTCTTGGGTACAATGAAGTACGGGCTGTAGAAGCCGGTCTTCATATCTGCATGACAGAGGCACGTTCGCTCAACACCGAAGTGTAACGAACACAGCTGAACTTGGGCGGACGCCGGCCGAACTGAATCGTATACGCGAGTCTGATGGTGCAGAGGAGCCAACTGGACTGGTTGGGAAGCACTCTCCAGACTTCCACGAACCGGGCCAGGAGGACCAGAGGCACCACAGACATACACGGGGTGGGGCAGCGAAGTGGATGACAGGGACCCGACTCGGAAGTAGGGCTGTCGCGGTGAAGGATTTTCCCTTGCGGTAATTTTGAGTGGCTCAATAGCGCGATATGCGGTTTTACCGCATTTATTAATTTATTTTGATTTATTTGTTGCTATATAAATAAGTGTTACGATGTGGTCAGCATGCACAAAAACGAGTACATTTTCAATAACCAATAAACCGAAACTAAACAGCGTCTCTGCGCATTGAAAGCCTGTCACTCAGCGCACAGTTGTTACGGCAAGTTCGGCAACGGACTGACTTTGAGTGAGTCATTAAACCATTCATTCAACAACACGTTCAAAAACGCTGATTGATTTATTAAAAGATAGTAATGAAACAAGGTTAATTATTGAGCTCCACTTTTCAAGGCTCAGCTGACCAGCAATGCGTCGCATGGGTAACGCTGAAGCTTCACTTAATAGAGACAAATGACATTTTGATAATGACACAGACATTTTCAGTCAGAGAAACAGAGGAAGCTCCAGAAAAAAAAGTTGCTTTATTGTATGATAGTCCGGTATAAAGAGACGAGAAGGCTACTGACAGATAAAATAAAAACATGACTGTGATAGCCTTTATGATTGGTCTGATTTCTTCAAGCGTTCACTATGTTTTTTTACTATGCGTATCTTCAAGCGTTTACTATGTTTACTATGGTAATGGTTAGCGCGCATAGTCTTTTGCATCACAAACACAAGGCATTCAAACATGAACGCGAGTTAAATTATTTTAAAGTCTTTAATCCTGACAGAATCATCCGGCGTTGCCGTCTCCCGACTCAGGTGAACTCCGCCTCTGTTCGTGCACTCCTCTAGCCCGAGCTGGCCCGCTTTGGCCCAAGGTATTCGACGGGCCAGAAATCCTGGCCGTTGGCCCCGAGTAAGCCCCGATCAAGCCCCGGAAGTGACAGTGGAAACGCGACTGGCCCTGGCACGCACTAGCACGGCCCCGCCCTGGCCCGACAGTGGAAACGCGGCTAATAATTCAATGCGTGACTCAATGAGTTTTGTTTCCCGCGACCGCGAGTTCCTCGCGCTGTGGATGCTGACCAGCGCTGTCGCTGCTGATGCTGATGCTGATGCTCTCATTCACTGTCTGTTAGGCTTAAGTGCAAATCCACGAAGCCTCTGTACAAATCACCATGATAAAACCATGATCACCACGTCTTATTATCATTATTAACTTATTTAACATTCAATACACATGCACGAAGTTCAAAACAAGAAGGGTATAGCCTTATGAAAAAAGAAAACACGCGAATATCGCGGTTGCTGCGGTTACTTGAATTCCTCTGCGGTTGGCTTGTCAGTAGCGCGGTACTGCGATATTGCGGTTATCGCGACAGCCCTACTCGGAAGGCCAGAGGGCGGCCCGAAGTGGGCTCTGACTGTGCGGTGCAACACTTACCACAGGTCGGCAGGGGGTGCGTGGGAAGTGTAATCTGGTCCTCGAACTGCACCTGGCTGCCGGCTGGCGATACAAGATGGGGCTGGGGGTGGCCAGGCTTTACAGGGTCGCACACCGCCAGTCTGGCCCTCTTGGGACCCAGGAACAGAGGAATTTGCTCTTTCTTTGAAAATGTGGGTGCCGAAACAGACACAAAACAAAGATTCTCCACCCAGCCCTCCTTCGGGGGAGGGAGTGGTTCGGTCACCATCTCCCATGAGATCGTTGCTCCATCCCTGGGTGGCCCGTCTCAGGGACGCTTGCACTTGCGCTTGCCACCTGGCCTGGCAGTGCCTGAGGCGGGCTGGGCGGCCTGCCTGCACTCACGCCCTCTAACCAGCCGTCAGAACAAACAAACACAAAGAATGCTGTTTAAACAGTAGTTGAGAGCTCAGAAGGCTCGCGATCACCACTGCACTCGCGCTGTAACCACACCAGCACCGGGAGAGACTTCCAGAAGAAGCACCGACACACTCGTTCGTTGAAAACACTCCAACACTCTTCAGAGACATCGACATCCGATCGGCTCCGAAGCGAAAGACAAGTGGTGCGTGCATCCGCTTCCATGTTTGTACCCGCGCTGCGGGGCGGAGCGTGAGATGCAAATCTCGCACGCCAATGTGCATTGGCTCGTTTTTTCAATACTTTAAGATGACAGGCTCCCTAAGCGTGATCCCAATCGGTACAGTACGTCCGACTACGCCGAACATGACCAGACTGAAAGGGAACTAATTTTCTGCCACACCAGCCAAATATTTTTTTACGAGCCATGAAAATATGGTAAGGACACCAAACTTTTAGATACAAGTAAAAATTTACAATTCTCTATTCCAATTTCAATACCACAGCTAAAGTGTGTGTGTGTGTGTGTGTGTGTGTGTGTGTGTGTGTGTGTGTGTGTGTGTGTGTGTGTGTGTGTGTGTGTGTGTGTGTGTGTGTGTGTGTGTGTGTGTGTGCGTGCATTATGTGAATATATATACACACACAAATCTAGGCCTATTATATATAAACTTCTATGTTAGATACGATAAATCGCAATTAATCGACTTGACAGCACAAATGTCTAATGTATAATATATAAGCATTGCCTTATATATACATGCCTATATCATTACAAATTCATATTTATGTCCTGTGCTGAAACGTTCTCAGAACTTTAGCTAACGTTTTCTCAAGGTTCTCTTAAAGTTATAAACAAAAACTCTTCCAGTAACATTAATATAACGTTCGTTCAGAGTTATCTGGTCTTTAATAATGTTCTCAAAAAGTTAGAACAAAAAAATTATTACTTAACCTATAGATACATCGCTCATGGGACGCTTTACCTGAAACATTTAGATGGATGTTTGTCTAACGTTTTTTTTATTTATTTTTTTATGTTACTATTTCTTTCAGAATGTTCAGAGAACTTCCCACTATGATTGAAGAATGATACAATGGAATGTTTACATTGCGTTCACATAAAAAAAAAAACGCTTTAAAAACTGGACGTTTTTAACGTTCAAGAGAACATTCATAAATATCGATTTCATAACTTAATGGCAACGTTAACAAAACGTTCTTATTTATGTCAGCATATTTATATCCAGCCATGACGATCCTCGCGGCACAAGTATGATGTGCGCTGATGCGTTCAACACAACTTTGACACGGACATCTTCACCTCACTTTGACAACACAGCAAAATATCCCCAGTTTCGCTCAGTAAGCCCTTTTAATATGAAACGCATTTAGTCACATCTGTATTTATGTGTTTACCTCCTTCAGTCGGTTCCTCTGACTCGTCCATCCCCTCCTCCACATTGAAACCCCGTTTTATTGTTTGTTATAGTCCAGCTCGCGTGATTATATCACATCTTATCTATCATGTTTAGACCGCTGTTGATGATGATAATGATGATGATGATGATGGTGCTGATGCTGAAGCCTCTTCGCAACATCCGGGTGTCTCCGCGATAAAGATTAAATCCACTGAGCGCCATTAAAGATGCCTAGAGTCAGTCTGACAGTCTTATTCTTATTTTATCCGGACTAAATCAGAGACAAAACACACAGTGGTTTCGCTCGCAGTTGTGCGTCTGTTTTAAATTAAATCCGTGTTCGGGGAATAGAGTTGCCTGGAATAATTACCTTTGCAGAACATCTAACAGGCTTTGCAACAGGTCACTGAGCCTCAGACAATGTTCCTGCATACACTGTATTAGATCAGATCTTTGGCTTCATAAAGTCAAGCAGCTTTTTAGACACCCAGATAAAGTTCAACTAAATCTTACCTCGGATTCCCAGAATGAACGTCATCTCTCATTGACTGAGTGCATGTTTTCTGCTCATTATGGCCATATGTTGAAGCACAGGGCTCAGTTAGGGAGTGTGTGTTGGATTACCTGTGTGTAGCAGATAATCCCCATATTAATCCTCTGACTCAAGCCTTCTGTGCCACTGGGTGGAAGCCAATGGAGCGCGTGCACGCGAATATTCCGTTCAAAGGCGATCGATATGATCATGTTGTTGATTTACCATAGCAGTGATTAATCATAATTTACATCAACTCTGATTCTGAAGTAGGCCTCATGTTATCTAATGTCAAGTATTCATTTCTAGCTGTAGTGATGCCAAATGATAGTTTTTTCTTGTGCGTGGTTTATTTTCATAGTTATAACTTTTATTTTTCTTCAGCTGTAAATAACCACAGAAAGTGAAGTGAGTCTGTGTGTGACAGCGAGCTCTTGCGGTTTCTCCATTACATCACAGTTTAAATCCCCGTCATTAATGAATCTGAGCTCTAAGTTCATTAAAATACAGCTCAAATAGTTTATAGTTAAAGTCAAATAAATCCAATAATACTCCAATAACCACAAGTGAAAATAGTACTATAGTCCGTCAAAACAGTTTTGAGTTTAATTTATCTAATTTAGTGTCTCTGGGATTTCTGACACAGAATATTATACTGAATATCAGAGTTTTTTTAATTTTTTTTTATGTCTGTTTGTTAATGAGAGATTTTTGGACACATTCATGTTTTTAGATTTGTAAGTAAAAAGTTATAGTTTTTATTTTGAAGAAAAAAACATTAAATTAAACCCTTAGCCACCAGAATTGGCACATAAGGCCCAGAGTGGCATGTTGTTACTAGTGTTATTATTTTTAAATGTAATAATTATTGTAATTAATGGGGTTATTATTCAGTATTTCCATTAGCTTTACATTTTAGAGATCTTTGCTTTCACTAAAACTTACAGGTTAATTGAGTGAAATCATCATAAATTTGCATTCAGTTGCTATTGTGACATATCTTCAATTTAAATATTAGCAATTAAATACGTAAATATTCAAATTCCTGTGTAAATCATAGGATAATTTTCAGTATGTCATAGTTTTGAATTTTCATCTCATAATTATCACTTAGTATATCATAATCAGTGTTGGGTAAAATGCATTAATTATTTACTGTAATTTAATTACATTTCCCTTGAAAAAGTAAAGTAAGGGATTACTCTCACTTTTTTCTGTAATTTAATTAGTTACTTATGTAATTGCATTAACTAGGCTACTGTAATTCTATATAGCCTGCTGTAATTCAATAGTGGATTAAACATCAAAATCTAACGTCTAATTTTAAAATGTATGTTTTTAATGTAAGCTTCTCCCTTTAAATACTTTGATCAGTTCAAGAATAATTTAGGCAATATTATTTATTTGAAAGAATTAAAAGCAGTTTCGTGTCGAAGTTGACATGGGATTTAGAACGTAATTAGTAGCTAATAACAAGTAATGCAACGGGTGATTATTTTAATGTCATTAGTAGCTATTAATTCATTTTTGTTGGGTAACTTACTCAACACTTATCATAACTATGATTTAGTAGGCTATGTCAGAATTAAGTGACCAAAACATTTTTATTTTTTTCTGGAGGAAATGGGCTTCCATGGATAAATACAGATTCATTTTAGCATTATTGTAGTTTATACATGCCCGTTTTAACGTGACATTAGTGTTTGTTTGAGCGCGGAACTATAAGCGAACTTTGGCGGAAGCACGTGCATAATAATAAAACGGCAACCGGAAGTGTGTGTCCTGGAATGTGTTCCGTGTAGTCGCAGTGAAGATGGAGTGTGTGAATAAAGCGGGGCATCTGATGAGTCTCGCGGCTCTACAACAGTATGATCCCTATATAGTCAAACTGCTGGATGTCACCGGGCAGGTCGCGCTCTATACGTTCAACTCCAAAGCGAACGAATGGGTGAGATTTCTAAACGTGTTGCCTTATAATCAGCGCGTGCGTCATTTAGCCCAGAGTCTCCATTATGATGTCTAATGCATGTTTATATTCATTCAGAAAGAACACACGACGGGATTATCTAGCAGCGTGTGGGTTTGCTGGAACATCAGTGTTATGAATTAGCATACAACTCCCAGATAAACAGATTAATGAGAAGCTTATACGAGAAAGTAACATTAGTATCACCTTCTGTCTATCAATAAAGTTCTGCAAATTCAATAGAAATCTATGGAAGGCCATTTACACCCCAAAAGAAACAAAATCATAATCATGAGATGAAAGTCTGACCTTCTGTCATAATTTTCATTTTCAATCTCTTATGCCATAATTCTGACTGTTTATGTCAATATCATGACTTCGACGGTTTTTGTCATAATCATGACTTAGTATGTTATAATATCGACTGTTTAAATCAATCATGACTTAATATGTTATAATTACACTGTTTATGTCAATCATGACTTAGTATATTAGAATTTCGACGTTTTTATCATAATCATGACTTGGTATGTTATTATTTTTATTTTGTTTACAGAATCATGACTTAGTATTGTAAAATTTCGATTTTTTAATCAATCGTGACTTAGTATGTTATAATTTTGATGGTTTATGTCATAATCATGACTTAGTATATTAGAATTATAGTGTTTATGTCAATCATGACTTAGTATGTTAGAATTTCGACTTTTTAATCATAATCATGACTTAGTATGTTATTCCCATCATTAGTATGTTACTTACGTCCCATCATAATTATGACTTTAAAATCTCAACTTTTTAATCAATGATGGCTTAGTATGTTATCATTTTGATGGTTTATGTCGTAATCATGACTAAGTATATTAGAATTATGACTCATTATGTTATAATTTGCTTTTTAGTTTCATTATATTTTATTTTGTCTGTCATTATTGAGGCTTAGTATGTCATAATTATGATTTTTTTTGTACTGTCATAATGCAGTTGTGTCCTGGTTTGGTAAAAGGTCATCCAGAGACAGCAGCTTCTGTGGTGTGTGTGCGTTCACTAAGCAGATCTGTGGCTCAGGTCTCTGTGTTAGCACTGAATATGAGCTCTGTCTGAACACTAACTCCTCTCTCTCACTTCAGGAGAAGACTGAGATTGAAGGCACATTATTTGTGTACGCCAGGTGAGCGTCGACTGACAGGAACTGAAGGTTGTTCTGTTAGTCACACATTCATCTGTAGTTCAGGCTGAACGTGTGTGTGTGTGTGTGTGTGTGTGTTTCTCCGCAGGTCGGCGTCTCCCCATCATGGCTTCACGATCATGAACCGTTTGAGCACAGAGAACTTAGTGGAGCCCATCAATAAAGACTTGGAGTTCCAGCTCCAGGACCCTTTCCTACTGTACAGGAACGGCAACCGTAAGTTCAGAAACAAACACTGTGATCATCCGTTATCTGCAGTGAGGAACCCAGACCAGTCAGCATTAACCCTATAAAGCCTGGAGTATCATATGTAATGCATGAATTACTGCGGCCTCGTGTGGATCAACATGATGCTGATAAACCTGTCGCACTCAATATATCGGATTCTGATTTATCTAGTAAAAGTCTTTGGCAAAAGCAACTTTGGTTTTACTTGATTTTCCAGCATTTTTTTGAAAAATAATTCGTATTAAATATGATCATCAGTTTTTTAAATAAATGCAATTAAATAAATGCATATGCAAACTTTTTTTTTTTTTTAGGAAAGTTCAATAAAATTTCCAAAAAAAAAATATATTTCTCAGTATTTACAGGGTTAAAATGTTGTTTTTTAACAAAGAATGAAACGAACATTAAATCTGCATATTAATGAAACATGATTTCTGAATATTTAACTTAAACCTTCATGCCAGTGTCAACCTTGTTTGCTTAAACTCTAAAGTTTCATGTTCAAGTCACCTTTATTTCTGTTGCACTTTATACAATACAGATTGTTTCAAAGCAGCTTTACAGGAGAATTATTAATTAATCTATAGTGCAGTTCTGCAAAAATGTATGTCATCGTCCGGCTCAGTTCTCATACAACAACGTCAGTACAGTCAGATCACTGATATTGTTGAATATTAAGTGAAGAATATTAATTAATATCATGATTGATAATATCGTTGCAGAATCTTAGCTATATTATCGCACAGCTCTGTACATGCAGTTGGATTTATAGTGTATAATGTAATACTTTGCATACAAACTACACTCATGTAAAGCAATATATTGTTGCACCGCTATATTTGACTGTATATTTGTGTATTAAAATCTGCGTAACCGTCCACGTATTTGCAACACAATCCCACTTTCCCAGTGTGTTTAAATGTCTCTGTTTCTCTCCTTCATTTCTTCATGTATCTGTGTGTGTGTGTGTGTGTGTGTGTGTGTCAGTGGGCATCTACAGTATCTGGTTCTACGATAAGGCCGACTGCCAGCGGATCGCACAGCTCATGCTACAGTGAGTATCAGCATAACTCGCCCTGAAACCTGCGAGTGATCAGAGTAATGTGTTTATTTGAGCTGTGCCCTGTGTGTGTGTGTGTGTGTGTGTGTGTGTGTGTGTGTAGGATCGTGAAGCAGGAGGCGTTCCGAGCGCAGTGTGTGTCTCCCGACAGAGGCTCGAGTGGCAGGACCAACGGCCTGGTTCCGTCCAAACCCACAGATATCCTGGAGCTTCTCAGCAAGGCCAAAGAGGAGTACCACAGGGTATGAGGACGGGTCACTGTTGCTCTTCACAGCATCTAGACTCGTCTTAAAACTCAGTCATCACGCTTGTGTCCTCAAGACTGGTCATAACTCTCATCCTTCACTCACACTTTGTAACAAATCCTTCCCTCACGGGTCAAAATGACCCGAAGCCCTAATATTATCCTTTTATTTATTTATTCAGAAAACATTTCATTTTGATAGTATTTTTTTCCGTTATTTTTTATTTTATTTACCTTTTAAATTACTAGATTTTATCAATAAATAATAAATAAATAACAATTTAAGCACATTATTTCAACTTCAATTCAAAATAACTTATTTTTTTCATGCATTTTCCTTGTAAATTTAGTTCAAAATATCTCACATTGCGTGTCTCTGGCGTTTCTGCCGACCTCTCGTGGAAAAATAGTAATATAAGATGATATTTCATAACTCTTGCCACTAGATGGCCTTATAGCTCTATATGGAGCAAATGAGCTGTTCCTCTGTCCTAAAGGCCGTTTTGATTTATCATATGAATTCAGATATCTATTAGACATTATAAAATAGTTTTTTGGTTAAGTTTTAGCTTTTTTTTTTGTTGTTAATCAAATCTAACCACTTGATATCTGTGAAAATCATTTTGAAATTGAGAATTAAAAAAATTTGAGAAATAAAAAGCCATTGCCCCTGTAATATGACCCCCATTCATTTTAATGGGAATTCGTGTGTGTGTGTGTGTGTGTGTGTGTGTGTGTGTGTTCTGCATAGGGGATGTTCTATAGTCTACACTAATATAGTCTAGACAGTAAACATTTACGTGTGCATTCCAAGTTCAAGTGTATATTGTGATAAATATCATTATCATAGAAAAGATTTGGTCATATTATATAGCGATACACTGATATGAACATATTGACCGATACGGGTAACCGATAATTCTTTATATTTGAAAGATCTATTTGCCGATAAATCTAAATCCAAATTTTTGTATAATGTTTGAGAGCCTGATTACAAACACGGAAGTCTCACTAGTAAAGCCATGTCTCAAACACAATTATAATGATGTTCTCATGATAATGTTATGTAGCCGATATGACAGACTTGTATCACTTTACTGTATTTTCCTTTTTTCTCCAATCATATTCTAAACAATTCAAACCCATCATGTTGAACAGTACACATCTGAAGAGTCTGAGCTGGAGGAAATAAACCATTATTGATCAGCTTTAATATATTGGACAAATTTATTTATCAGGCCGATAACGATAACATTAAAAGTGAACCGATATCAGCCGATATATCGAGCATCTCTAATATCATAATATAGTTCGAACCGATTATCAGCTTATTTTTACTCCGAGAGATTGTCCATCATCAGACTGAAGAAAATGTGTAGATGAATAAAGTGACTAATAACGTGTGTGTGTGTTTCTAGAGTCAGTCGACAGAGAGAGAGGTGGAGGTGAACTGTGAGTCTGTGCCGTCACAGGAGAAGAGAGACGACACCACAGCAGCTCAGCAGGAGAAGGTCTTGAACATTAACTAAGATTAATAAATGCTGAAGAATTAATGTTCATTCTTAGGTCATGTTAGCTAAAGTAGTTAACTAATAAACCTTATTATAAAGTATTACCAGAATTTCTGACAAATATTAAATTGAAAGATTCTGTCAATGTTGTTATTACTATTGGTATACATGTCTGATTTTGTATATTGATTGTTTTTTTTAAAGAAAAATTGTTAAATTAGTGAAAACAATATATTGAAATACTGTTGATTGGCATGAATAATAGCCATGGCTTCTGATATGGCATTAAAATCATAATAATAAATCTACCAGTGTGTCTCTCTCTGTTTCTCCTCCACAGTCGAGTCACTCAGTAGTGAAGCAGATCACAGTGGAAGAGCTTTTCGGCAGCTCCTTCCCCAAAGACCCGTCCCAGTCCCAGTCTCCAGCGTACGGTCCTCCTCTCCTGTCCTGTGACCCGGGCGGCCCGGCGCTGGTCTCTCTGTTCCAGACCCGAGACTCGAGGACGAGTGCTTCACACACGCAGGAGAGCGGGGGTGCTTCGGGGCGTCGAGGTTCGGCTGGTCCTCTAACTCCTGCGTATATGAGTCCTCTCACAGAGGCTCATGGGATAGCGGCTCCCCTGCCAGGGTTCAGGCCCGGCCCGCTCGTCACGCCGCAGAGCTTCAGAGAGACCGGCTGCAAAGCTACAGGGTCTTTTACAGGAAAGAGTCCAGCGCCGGCTCAGGGGAACACGCTCAGCAACGCGTTCATGGTGGGTCACTAGTCTTTTTTTTAATTTTTAAGCAGAAATAGCAGATGCAGTTATTTAAAGGGGTATGACATGGTGTTTGTTTTATTATGTTCCCTTTGGTGCAATTATAGTATTACTATAGTTTTTTGGATAAAAAAACGTTGAAATTTTAGTGATTTATGACCTTTTCCCACACGGTTTCTCATCCCCCGATTCAAACAGTCTGTTTTGGGGGTGTTTCCCCTTTAAGAGTTCAGTGTTAACGCCCACTATTATGATTGGCTAACGTGATTGGCTAAAAGTAGTTTAAGATGAAATGCATTACTTGGTGTTTGCGGCGTCGTTGTTGACGGGGAGTAATGGGTATAATAGGGAGGGCGTCTTAAGCTGTGAAACTGGCAGGAAGTTTTAATGGTACAAAGACCTCTTATGGCTCTTTTCCATTACCAGTACCGGCTCGGCTCGGCTCGCTTTTCGCTCCGTTTTCCATTGCAGATAGTACCTCCACAATAGTACCTGGTCGTCATAGCGACGCCGCAGGAAACTGCCGTGACTTAATATTTTACGCGAGACACACCCGCTACCCACACACACAGGACAATGGAGGAAATCGAGTGTATGCTGTTTTTGGATGTTTTTGCTGTTTTTTATTCAGGATACTCCGTCTGGCGCGTGCAATGATGACGCAGTGAATAGTGACGATTCTCTCTGACCAATCAGCAGTCTGCCTTGTTTTCACGTCACATTTTAGTATCGCCTCAGCTCGCCTCAGCTCGCTTAGAACCTCGCCGGAGGTGGTACGAAAAAAAGTACCTGGAAGCAGGTACAGGTACAACTTTTACATAGTGGAAAACCAAACAGAGCCGAGTCGAGTCGAGCCGAGCCGAGGCGAGCTGGTACTGTGTAGTGGAAAAGCGCCATTATATACCTAAAGATCAAGGCAAATTTGGTTTCTCATGTCATGGCCCCTTTAAAGGGATACTTCACTGATTAGCATTAAGCTTTGTATCAGTCGAAACCCAGTAGTATTTTCGAGTGAAAACTTCCCTCCCTCATGTCCCCCTGAGACGAGAGATTTCTGTATTGTGTGTCTGGAAAAAACCCCTCTGATGACGCAAAAATGGTCATTTAGCGTCATAGAGGCTCTTCTGTCCAGAGGCGAGAGACTCCAGCCAGTAGGAGGAGCTCGTCCCGCATGTGTTCAACCTGCCCATAGGAGGATCTCACCATAAAACATCGTCTTTTCAGTGTCGAGTCGACTAGTAGCCTAGCTGTATCATTTCTTCCGATACTGCCCTCTGTAACCGGTAGGCGTGGCTTGGGAGTGGCCACGTAGGGCAGCGAAGCAAGTGCATTCTGGGAGTTGTTGTCTTTCATCCACATGAGCCAAAAATACATTTTCTGGCTTTTCTCTGTCTAGAAGGCACCAACTTCTAAAATAATTTCACATTTTTACTACATAAATGACCCGATTTAAATACATTCATCTTTCCAGCGGTGAAATATCCCTTTATAGATGCTCACTATTTCAAAGTTTGCGTTCTTGAGCCATCAAACACCGTTGTCGTGCAAATGAACGGCCAGAACGCATTAAAAGTTTTCTATTTTCAGTTCAAGTCTTCGCAATGGAGGTGAATCAATCAGAAACTAGCTTTAGCTGGACAATAACTTTATTCTAGAGCTGCTATAAAGCCAAAACAATCTGTTGCTGTAATTTCCTGTTATCACTGTAAAGCTGCTGTGAAATGATCTATATTGTTAAAGTGCTGTATAAATGAAGGAGACTTGACTCTCTAGAGCTGCATGATTATTCGTTAAAACATGGCGATCTGGATTCAAACACCCACGCGATCTAGTTCCTAAATTACAGCGATTCTGTGTCTTAAACCTTTGAGAAGTCCGATCACAGTGAAACCAGAGAGAGAGCAGGTGTCATGTATACGTACGAAACAACTTCAGTCTTTTCAACCACACTGTATCATCATTTCTGTCTTGCAATCACTCAAATTAGCATTATTTTGACTTGTTAATTAATTGTTAATAAATTAAGAGTTCAGATGCAAAAGCCTCTAAATGCCATTTGAAATTTTCTTATAGAATGATCATTTTTATCAAGCTCGTATATTTAAATTCAATAATTTCACTTAAATTGCAATGAAGTGAAATTAATTATTATTTAAGTGAAATTACTGAACTTAAATATACAAGCTTGATAAAAATTATCATTCTATAAGAAAATTTCAAATGGCATTTAGAGGCTTTTGCATCTGAACTC
Source organism: Leuciscus leuciscus (assembly GCF_965113295.1). NCBI lineage: Eukaryota > Metazoa > Chordata > Actinopteri > Cypriniformes > Leuciscidae > Leuciscus > Leuciscus leuciscus. Next base: position 40,351,350 of record NC_138737.1, on the reverse strand, counting down.
TTCAAATTATGATTTACAAAAGCATTCTGGCCAAAATGGGCTTGCTTACTAAAAATATAAGACAAACTGTTAACAAAAAGTACTGTTCATTAAAGGTGTCATGACCTGCATTTTAAAAACCATTTATAATATTCTCTGAGGTCCACTTAGCCTGATGTCATCATACTCAGATTTCTAGTATCTTCTATAACAGACGCAATGGCGGATCTACACATCTCAGTTCTCCAGCGGCAGCCATCTTTGTTTAAACGAATTCAACCCAAGCGCTCGTTGGTGACGTGGATGATTACGTTACCGTTGATCATCTGTCCATCATCGTATAAAGCCCGCCCTGACAGTTTGATTGGTCCGAACAGCTCTGGTTCGTGCATAGTCGCTCCACAACGGATCAAGTCCAGACCGAGTTTCCCGACCTCAAATGTCGTGGTTCGGCTGGCATCCAGGTTAAGGTCCACTTATAATGTTATAAAAAATTTACATTAAAAATATCTTAATTTGGAAGTAATGAGCTATTTTCCATCCTGCTTTTTGAACACCGTTTTGATGGGCATGTCAGTGTCTCATCACTTGTTGTGTATCAGTATATTGGCTCTTAAAGTGACAGCAGCCTAATAAACCTGAGGCTGTCGGTCATGTTAATCAAAGAACAAAACACTAAAAGAAAATCACTCGCTGCTCTTGTAACTTTTTCTGTACTAATTGCGTACATTTAAAAAGTTTTGTTTAAAAAAAAAGAAGAACGTGCATTGTGCATAAAATACATTTTATTTTAATTTGATTACTCAGGATACCTTCAAGGCCGCTGCTGGATGACTGAGGTCCATCACATATGCAGATTTCATTTTTCTTCTCACTAATATTCAGATATTAAAATTTATAAAATGCCAATGATAAAAATAACTAGCTAGGTTAGCTTAAAAGACCACAGAGACCGCCATCAGGTCAGACTACCGGTAACATTTAAGGTTATGAGAACTTGGTAACTTATCAATAACAGACATGTATTGCTTATTAGTTTGGTTTAACTGGATTGTTAAGGGAGGTTCAATATATAGAATATATTAATATTATTTAACATAATATTTTAGCAGTTTGCATCATATTAAGTTTGTATTTCACTGTGAATTTTTTATAATTTTGACGTACAGCAATGGCAAATGCAGGAAAAATATCAAATTAATAAACACAAGCCGGTAACAGTAAAAGGCTGTCGACAGGAACTTATAATGAATAACAAAAGCTTTGAGATGTGTCTTGTTTTTGCACAAGCTTGTCTAATCTGAACGGTCTCTTCCTCTCTTTGGCACAGAGTAAAGAGGTGAAAGCTTTTACACCGTCCCCGGCTCTGGTCAAACCCATTCCAGTAAGTTCACTCCTGAAAACACTGACAGGATAGGATATATATAGTTTGGTGGCAGTGTGTTGACATGACTAATGTGATGCCTGAGATTTGTTTTGTGATTGTGAACAGTGGTTTGTTGTTGTAAGCTCTGGCTAGGGCTGGGTATCGAGTTTGATACGTTTTAGGCACCGACTGAATTGCCTTTATACCATCGAGTATCAAACAATTTCTTGTTCGGTACCAAATTTCGATACCTAACACGGTGTCCTAACCAGACGCGATGCGATTAGATTCCAGCGACAAATAATTAGTCTGTCCACACTAGACGCGACACGACTGCGAGGTGCGTCAAAATCAATCAAAACCCACAGCCAATCAGAACCGCGTGTGGGTGGAGTCAGCCAATCAGAACAGCGTGTGGGCAGAGTTATCCAATCAGAACCGCGTGTGGGCGGAGTCAGACAATCAGAACCACGTGTGGGTGGAGTCAGCCAATCAGAACAGCGTGTGGGCGGAGTTATCCAATCATAACAGCGTGTGGGCGGAGACTCGCGGCACCAGAGAGTAATCTTGACGGCACTCGCAAGAAAATGGATAAGTAGCTACATAATCAAATTCACAAATATTACACCATTTAAACATTATTTAAAATACATAGGCTACTGAGTTACTAAAATAATCTTTGTCAGAGAATACACTTGTTTGTTCACAGTTTGAACGTTCTTGTTTCCATTTGTTTAATTTCAGGATCTGAGGTGAATTATCCACTGTTGCTTTTACAGCTACAACTAAATGATATTCAAAGTCACATGACACGCTTTTAACATTAAATAAAGCACATAAACAGTACCTGAGATTATCATCGCCACACTTTGTGTTTGTTGTTCCAGCGCGACGTCGCAGAAAAATAGAAACCGTTTCTAAAATAGGATCGTCGCGGCTGGTTAGGACAAACACTGATTAATATGGAAAATAACCTTTTATTGTGTGTCGCGGCGCGTGTAGTTAGGACACGGTGTAAGGGGTTAATCTAGTCAATATCTGTGAGCCAGTAAGCATGCAGAATGATTGGCTGTGCTGAGACATCAAGGAAAAACACTAGTTTACGCCCAGAGTCGTGGCTCACATGTGAGGCTGTAGTGTGTAAGCGTCCCAACCCCTATAGATGGAAAAGATCAAAAGTGTGGCTATATTTCACAGCGCGAGAGCCAATATTTTACTCCGTCATTTCGCAGTGGTTTTTTAACGACATTTAGAAAATATCGCAAAAGTTTTGCGCAATGTGCAAATGTGGCTAACTCTCTCTCCCTTTCTCTCTCCCTCTCTCTCTCTCTCTCTCCCTCTCTCTCTCTCCGTCATATGAAGGCGGGGCCAGTCGTCCAGGGGGAGGAGTCTTCACTTCTACTGTCTCCTAGTGTATTTCAGCACTTCATCACCAAGACACCAGATCCACCCAAGAACCCTGCGTCCCCGACGCCCCCCCCCACAGACCTTCCCTCGGCCCAGTACAGCCGCCACCAGCTGCAGGACACACTCATACATCTCATCAAGGTACACACTCACACACTTCTCACCGCCACTGCAAATGCGGCCATTATATTGTTTATATAGATTGTTTGTTTTCTAAAATCACTTTCATAATTTAGAATTTAAGTTGTTTAATGATACAGTTATACTTTATTTATTTATTATAAGTTGCAGTATCTTTATTTTGAAGGATTGGTTCAAGTTTATGCACAAAAGCGCGTGCAACAGATGTAATGGCATTTTACTGACACAAAATACAGACAGATGAAAGTCAAGTCACATTTATTTATATAAAGCTTTTTACAATACAGATTGTTTTAAAGCAGCTTTACAGAGATAACAGGACAATAATGCAACAAAGTTTGTTCCCAGAAGAAAATAGCGTCATATTCCAGCTTAAGTTCATTCAGTGATGGTTCATTTTTGTTGTGAAAAAGTTATTAATTTAGTTCATGTGTATATGTATATATATAGATATATAGCCGCTCTGGAGAAAACCGTCATGTCATCGTCCAGTTCTCTTATAATGGTGTCAATGCATGCAGATCAATATTATTGTTGAATATTAAATTAAATGTTAAATTAAATGTCCCCAACTAAGCAAGCCAATGGCAACAAAGGTGTCAGAAACACAATGCCTGGTTGTCTGCATGCTGCGAGAAAGGGAAATAGTCTTTCAATCTTCCGTACGAACGTTCAAGTCCTTTGTGATGAGAATAAACCTTTATCTGAGCATAATGATCTACCAATCTGACGAAGTTAGTGAACCAATCCTTCAAAATATAGGTACTGCAACTTATCATAAAGTATAACTGGATAAATAACAAACACAACTTAAAGTCCAAATTATGAAAGTGATTTTAGAAACCAAACAAATTTTATATAAACAATATAATGGCAGCATTTACAGTCAGTGATAGTTGTGTGTGTAGCTTCATAGACTTCACTTGTTTGTGTTGATTTGTTTGCAGAATGACGCACATTTCCTCAGTGCAATCCACGAGGCGTACGTACAGAGCATCTCTAAAGGCCTCAACAACATCAAGTTATAGCCAGTCTCAAACATCATGAGCCGTCTCGGATTCAGTGTGAAGCTTGACTACACACACACACACACACACACACACACACAGACTGACACACTGATTCTTAATAATAACCCATCGACTGCTGGAATTCTGAGTTATCCCCATCTGCCAATCAGCACAATTATCTCCCGGGACTTGTGCAATAAGAAGCATTGGAAAATTGCTTTTCATTTACGACGTATGGATATGATGCAGTATCCCAGTCTCAGTGGTGTTTTACTGTTAAACCAGTATGTTTGATAAGCCCTGAGTGTTATATTGAAATTCCCAGCAGATTTGGATTTGAAGACATCAAGAGTAGGATGTGCATTCACTCATTCCCTTTTTTCTTAACTCACTTGTTTAATTTGGGCCTAAAAATGACAAGTACATACATTAAATATTAGTAGAGCTAAACATTTTCCCCTTGTTAACACGTTCTGTGGAGCCATGTATTGCTTTTTTAAATTGCAGACCGTAATATGAAATATTAAGTGGTTTGTTTAAAGTCAGATGTGTCAAATCAACATTTCTGTGTTGTCAGTGAGTTGAAGACGTCGTTCTGATGATCGTTTCTGTATCAACAGCAGAAGAAATAGACCAGATCATTCAACAGGTGCATTTAATTTCAACAGTAAAAGTAGAATGAAATTGTTCCTGCACACTAACTAGTTCATGGTTTGTTTGTTTGTTTGACAGGAATTGTATTTTTTTTTAATATGCACAAGGCTTATTGTGTTTACACTGAAAACATAGGAATTTCATTAACTTTTTTTTTTGTACAGTTAGCTTTTGATTATCGTAGCACATTTTAAAACCTCAGCACAAATGAAAGTTGATACAGTATTTCAGCAAGTCTTTCCTCACATCACACGCAATGAACTCTCAAACACATCAGGATTCTGTTACAGTGGTTTGTCTTTTGAGTTGATGTGCAAATAAACTATTGCCATAATTTAGGTCATTGTTTGTATTGTATTACAGTGAGATTTTACTAGAAAATCTGTCTTCCATCTTGCCCTCTCATAAGCATGTTAAGATCTATTTTTGCGCTGCTTATGGGTCACTTTTATTTAAAGGAACACTCCACCGTTTTTTGAAATAGGGCTTATTCACCTTCTTCCCTACATTTAGATAGATGGGCAAATGCATTTTTGTCTCAGTGCATGCATTGTTTTAGTTTGACAGGGTCGGCGCTAGCTTAGCTTAGCACAATGAATGGAATCCTTTGTTGCCAGCTAGCATGTCCTGAGTAAAAGTGATATAAAAAAAAAAAAAAAAACTTCCTAATTACTTCTTGTGGCCTGCGTATTCACAACAAGTACAAATAGCGATGCAGATTAACACTAGGCGATTTCCTATGCAGATTTTGACTTGGGACTATATTAGGAGGAAGCACAGGCGAAGCACTGCTACTTGGGCGCAGAGATATCACGCCCAAGTAGCAGTGCTTCGCCTGTGCTTCCCCCTAATATAGTCCTTAATATATAAGTCAATATCTGCCTAGGAAATCGCCTAGTGTTAATCTGCATCACTATTTGTACTTGTTGTGAATACGCAGGCCACAAGAAGTAATTAGGAAGGTTTTTTTTTTTTTTTATATCACTTTTATTCAGGACATGCTAGCTGGCAACAAAGGATTCCATTCATTGTGCTAAGCTAAGCTCACGCCGACCCTGTCAAACTAAAACAATGCATGCACTGAGACAAAAATGCATTTGCCCACCTATCTAAATGTGGGAAAGAAGGTGAATAAGCCCTATTTAAAAAAACGGTGGAGTGTTCCTTTAAAGACTAATTTTGAGTGCTGTGATGTATTGATGCGAGTACAAGCTTTTCCATTACCAGATAAAACAATGCTATAATCTTTCCAGAGTTTATGAGTCACTCCTCAAATATAATGTGTCTGATTATTTCCCATATCAAGTTTGAGTTTACTGAAATGCTCATTAGTCCAGTGCTTCTCAACCCTGTTCCCGGTGATAAAACACACATTTTAGATGTCTTGCTTATCTGACCCATTAATCATAAGTCTTTAGAGTGTGTACTAATGTGCTGAAGAGTTTAATCAGATATGTTTGAAAAGGTGTAGTGTTGGTGTGCCTTCAGGAACAGGGTGGAAAAATGCTGATTTATGTCTTATTCACTTTTTGTTAAATAGTAAAACATTAAACGGGGCAATGATTATATTTCAGCCAAACAGACACTACAGAAGAGCATATGCTTCTTCATTCTACACAATATGAAAAATAAATTAAATAAAAATAATATACATAAACTTAATAGTTATTGTGCTGTATAGATGTGCACGAATAAATCATTTGTACTTAATACTGCAATATTCCATAAAGTTTAACAAAACCATTCACACCAAGGGCGATAAAGATATAGTTCTAAAAATCGTTCTCAGTTCACAGCATCGCTATAACGATAACGGCACGGAGAAACGATATCGCTGGAATCACTTTCAGAACGATTTTATCCAGTTGAACGATAAAAACATTGACAGCCAATCAGAATAAATCCTGCTGTAACGAACGCGCGCATTTAAAGCGGCAGACAAGCACGCGCTTATAATAAACAGAACGATATGCTAATAATAGTTATATTTATAGTTATCGTTCTTGGTCTGAAGGAGAGAAGTTTCACACATAGCTCAGTTTTTATTATTTTTTCCCCTCTCATTTCGGCGCCACACACTCCTATCCAGTTAGTGGCGGTAAAGCACTCAAGCTGGTTTACCAGCCGCCATTAAACCTCAGAAGAAGAAGTTGTTGTTATTGAACTGAGGTTGCGGCTGATAATCGTGATAATGGCTAAGAGGTGCGTTTTCGGCTGTGTTCCCAACAAAACCCTGTTCAGTATCCCGAGACCTCGCTGGCTGCGGGTCCGCTGGCTCGAGTTTCTGCATTTTGAGGAGGAAGGATTGACGGTGAATTCGCGTTTGTGTTCGAGGCATTTCACCAACGAGTGCTTCCAGAATTTAACACAGTACGAAATGGGCTTCGCGAAAGTGCTTTACCTGAAGAACACCGCGGTTCCGTCAGTCTACACGGTCGGTGCAGAACACAGTGCGAAGGTACGTGTATCCAGACTCATCATCATCATCATAATAATAACTCGTATATCATATAGTTCTGATCGAGAGTGTGTCCGACAGCCCCTGACGCGAGATGTGGGCTGCCAGTGTCGCGATCAAACCCCGAGGAAGAGCGCTTCGGTTCAGGCGTCATTCTCCACACCGAAGCCGAAGCGACGCAGTAAAGGTGAGGTCTGGGTCGGTGTGTGTGTGTGTGTGGCAAGCCCAAGCCGGTGTTGTGCCGAAGCCGAATTTCGACCCCCGCCAAATTATTACCCCCCTAGTATTGGTAGGTTTAGGATTAGTTGTGGGGGAGGGATTAGGATTAGGGGTGGGGTTAGGATTAGGCAATCAGGACTGACTTCAACGAGGGGGGTAATAATTTGGCAGGGGGTCGAAATTCGGCACAACACCTGTTTCACTTTTTTATTTTATTTTATTTTTTTATTCACAATTTAACACATATTACACACACGACCCTAAAACACCACACCAAACAGTAAAGACAATACCGCTAAATATATCGACAAGACATTAAAGACTGGAGAGACATAAAAAATAAATAAATACATAAATAAAATCTACACTACCACAGTCTGTGGGTTAACCCTTATTCAATGTGGGTTTATCAATTTTATAGTCTCTATATAATTCAGTACTAAGGACCATGTGGATTGGAAATCTTGCAGTCTTAAATGCCGTTTACTTGTTAATTCTTCAATGGGTAACAAGTCTATAATCTGCTCCAGCCATTGACCCAAACTGGGTCCAGACTGGGAGATCCATGTATTTTAGCGAAATAAGAAGACATTGTAAACGCACATCTTTTTGTATAGGGAAACTTATTTTCCACATCATAATACAACAGATATAACAGGGCATAGCTCAAAAGTACAGTTACAAATATCTAGAATTACTTTATGAATCTTCTCCCAAAAAGAGTAAACCGCTTTACAATACCAAAATAAATGCATAAATGTTCCTAATTCAGTTCCACATTTTCTACACATTGGAGAATTTGAATCATCAAATTTATTAAGCTTCACTGGAGTTATATAATATTTATACAGAAATGTATAATTAGTTTCTTTAACGTTAATATTTGTAGTCAAAGGTGAGGTCAATTCAGTGCACAGAATAAACCATTCTTTTTCACTGAACTTCCTTTTAAGCTCTAATTCCCAGTTTGTTTTCAAAGAAGAAAAATAATTTCACGTTTTCACTTTCAATCAGTCGCAGGATATACATTTGTGATAGTTTTCACTTGCTAAATGCTATATCTTGATGTCAACAATGACTTCATCGCTCGCAGAAATACAGAATTACATTTCAACTGGTAGAAACTATTCTAGTGAAATATCACCATAAGCTGCCATTCATTTGTTGATATCAATAATTGATTTCTTACTAGTTAAAATTCCAATTTCACATCTAACAAATACAATTCTTACCAGTTACAATCATAATAGTTGATATCAGTAATTGCGTGTTTATATGGCAAACGTCTGTTCTTGCCATCAATAATTGAATTGCTACTAGTAAAAATTTCATTTTTGAAATTAATAATTCGATTGTCACTAGTGGCATTGTTAATTTTTGATGTCATAAATGTGATTGTTACTAGTTAGAACCATTTTAGATGTCTGAAATTACTCTCCTAATTATTGGTATCAGAAATAACACATGTAACATGTTGAAATGCATATCAAGAATTAATATTTCAACTAGTGAAAATTGATTTCTTTATCAGAATCTTATATGCTTACTAGTAACCATGCAATTATTGATATAAAAGTATATACTAGTTACTAGTAATTGTATTTCTGATACATGACATTAAGTTGATATCTTGATATTGAATTTTAATGGCAGCCTATGGTGACATAACTAATGAAAATACAATTGCAGATCTCAAGAATTATAGTTTTTACTAGTTTAAATTCAATTCTTGATATCAACAATGTGTATTTCTGCGAGTGATGACGTTATTGTTGATATCAAGAATGAACATTTTTACTAGTGAAAACTTAATTGTTGATCAAAAATTCCTATCCTGCGACTGATAAAAAGTGCAAACGGCCATAGCTAGTGTTTAGCTGAGGTTTATCAGTGTATTAAAGTGACTGATTGATGTAGCGATGTGCTGTGGTGTGCTAGCGGTTCAGGTGAAGCCCGTCAGCGGATCATCCACGACCAGGACGGACAGAAGAGACGCTGAGTTAAACAACGACTCGATGCCGACAGTCAAAGAAGAGACAGACTTCACTTACGAGCCTGAAGTCACACAAGACGATTACAAGTGAGTCATTCACAACCCTAGTCAGTAACAGTGTTTTTAGCATCAAGATACTATTATATATTTATTTTTTAATTTATTATATAATTCGTTTTTATTTTTGGTCCCACTTATTGTCTTTGTGTACTGACATTTAAAGGGTTAATTCACCCAAAACTGAAAACTCTGTCAGTAATCACTCTCCCTCATGTTGATCCAAACCCGTGAGACCTTCGTTCATCTTCAGAACACAGATTAAGATATTTTTGATGAAATGTGAAAGATTTCTGTCCCTCCATTGATAGGCTACTGCTGTAAAGCCCCAGAACGGCAGTAAAGACATCATACAGGGTTCCCACGGGTCCTTGAAATCCTTGAAAGTTTGTGAATCTGGGGGGGAAAAAAAGTCAAGGCCCTGGAAAGTTTTTAAAAATAAACATATACAGATACAGGTCATTGAAAGTGCTTGAATTTATTTTGTGCAAGAAGTTTTCTGAAAAACAAATCTGTATTATTCCCTCCAGTCCGCTAATGTGTTGTTTCGCCAACCCTTGGTGGCCTATGCATACTTGCTTGCTTGATTTACATTAGTTACGCACATTTACGCGTTATGTCAAGTGGAAAATATGCTGGTTACACGAGCCTAAGCTCTTTAAAAAAAAAAAATCCATGCAAAAGTTAATATTAGATCATTTTAAAATACAGGATGTACTGAATGTTCTTCTGTTTTATGCAAGACAGAAATACGACTAATAGAATATCAGATCTCTGTCATATGAAAAAGCATATTTGTGTTTGACACATAAAAACTGTAACAATGTATCTTACAAGGTAACACGATGTAACCTTGCTCTCACTTGAAATGTGTCCCCACATTAAGTCCTTGAGTTTGAGGGTATTGGACCTGGAAAGTCCTTGAAAGGTCCTTGAATTTGAAGTTAACCAATGTGTGGGAACCCTGATTACAGTAGTCATGTGACTCAGTGCTTTAACCTCAGTGTATGAAGCGCACGAATGCTTGGTTTGTGCAAAGAAAAAAAAACATAGTTGTTTGATTTAATATTTTGTAAATAAAGTAAATGTGTTTTTATGCCATCAAAGCACTGGTGTTTGTTAATGTATTATTCAGATACACTTTATTTAAAGGTGTCCGTGTTACACTGTAATTATACATTTAAGTACTGAGTAATATTTATTAACATCATGTTATAAGCAATATAAGCCCCAATATAAGCAATAGATCATTTGCTTTACTTAATATAGGGTTAGGAATAAGGTTTAATTAAGGGTTAGTGGCTTATTATAGTAAAATAGTAATATATGCATATTAACAAGTACATGCAACACATGTAACAGGGGAAATAAAGTGTTACCTTTTATTTCAGTTAAAAGTTTTATTTTAAGCAACAGAAGTTTTTTAAAATTGGTTTTAGTTAACTATAATAACCCGTCAGTGAGCAATCTGGGTTACACTTTATTTTAAGATGTCATTGTTACAGTATAATTATACACTCATTAGGAACACCATACTAATACTGTGTTTGACCCCCTTTCACCTTCATAACTGCCTTAATTCTACGTGGCATTGATTCAACAAGGTGCTGGAAGCATTCTTTAGAAATGTTGGCCCATATTGATAGGATAGCATCTTGCAGTTGATGGAGATTTGTGGGATGCACATCCAGGGCACGAAGCTCCCGTTCCACCACATCCCAAAGATGCTCTATTGGGTTGAGATCTGGTGACTGTGGGGGCCATTTTAGTACAGTGAACTCATTGTCATGTTCAAGAAACCAATTTGAAATGATTCGAGCTTTGTGACATGGTGCATTATCCTGCTGGAAGTAGCCATCAGAGGATGGGTACATGGTGGTCATAAAGGGATGGACATGGTCAGAAACAATGCTCAGGTAGGCCGTGGCATTTAAACGATGCCCAATTGGCACTAAGGGGCCTAAAGTGTGCCAAGAAAACATCCCCCACACCATTACACCACCACCACCAGCCTGCACAGTGGTAACAAGGCATGATGGATCCATGTTCTCATTCTGTTTACACCAAAATCTGACTCTACCATCTGAATGTCTCAACAGAAATCGAGACTCATCAGACCAGGCAACATTTTTCCAGTCTTCAACTGTCCAATTTTGGTGAGCTCGTGCAAATTGTAGCCTCTTTTTCCTATTTGTAGTGGAGATGAGTGGTACCCGGTGGGGTCTTCTGCTGTTGTAGCCCATCCGCCTCAAGGTTGTGCGTGTTGTGGCTTCACAAATGCTTTGCTGCATACCTCGGTTGTAACAAGTGGTTATTTCAGTCAAAGTTGCTCTTCTATCAGCTTGAATCAGTCGGCCCATTCTCCTCTGACCTCTAGCATCAACAAGGTATTTTCGCCCACAGGACTGCCGCATGCTGGATGTTTTTCCCTTTTCACACCATTCTTTGTAAACCCTAGAAATGGTTGTGCGTGAAAATCCCAGTAACTGAGCAGATTGTGAAATACTCAGACCGGCCCGTCTGGCACCAACAACCATGCCACGCTCAAAATTGCTTAAATCACCTTTCTTTCCCATTCTGACATTCAGTTTGGAGTTCAGGAGATTGTCTTGCTCAGGACCACACCCCTAAATGCATTGAAGCAACTGCCATGTGATTGGTTGATTAGATAATTGCATTAATGAGAAATTGAACATGTGTTCCTAATAATCCTTTAGGTGAGTGTATATTTATAATATTAATAATAATATTAAATAACTACATGTACTTACTATAGGGTTAGGGTAGGATTAGGGTTTGGTTGAGGGTTAGTTGCATGTAATTATGCTTAATTTACTGTTATTACTATGGTAAGTACATGTAACATGTAACAAGGACACTGTAAAATAAAGTGTTACCAGTATTTGTTTTTGATTGGAACTGGTTCGTTTAAAAGTAGACATTTCAAGCTTTCTATATGCCTATTTCTCATATCTATGAGGCGAACAGCCTAAACGCAGAGTTTCCGTTCATTGTGACGTGCTCCAGTTGCCGTTCTTGGCAGTAATTATGTGTATCATTTGTTGTTGTTTGCATAGGACATTGAGTCAGCCACACAGCGCTGAATATGAGTGACAGGAGTCAGTCTGAAGAGTTTCTGTCGAGAGACGGTTCACTGCGTTCCCAATCCTGAGGAAGATTCCCACACCTCAACCGGAGAGCTGGAGAGGAGCCGATGTGGAGGAAACCAAGTACGACACTTTCATTTCAGAAGTGAGATGAACTGTAGTGTGAGTGAGCGAGAGCAGATTTCTGAAGTACAAAAAGGGGAATATTCACTTTTCAGAAAAAAAAAAAAACGTAGAAGTAGGGCTGGGTCAGAGAATGTCTAATAAGGGGAGAAGTTCCACTCTCAGTGAACTTCCGGCTTCTGAACTGGTTGCTGTTCCACTCTGGCTCCACATGAGGGCGCTCACAGGACAAGTGCAGAATGAATGGAGGTCTATGGCGCTATACCCCTCAAGATCCACTTTTCTCAGGATATAATTTTTTGTCTAGTAATCTGAATGTTGTATTCGAAAGGAGATGCAAAGAAATTACACATTGATGGGTGTTAGATTTTTTAGAGTCACGGACACAGGTAAACACACAACACAGCTGACACAGGTAAACACACAACACAGCTGACACAGGTAAACACAACCACAGGTAAACACACAACACAGCCGACGCAGGGAAACACACAACACAGCCGACGCAGGGAAACACACAACACAGCTGACACAGGTAAACACACAACACAGCTGACACAGGTAAACACAACCACAGGTAAACACACAACACAGCCGACGCAGGGAAACACACAACACAGCCGACGCAGGTAAACACACAACACAGCTGACACACAACACAGCCGACGCAGGGAAACACACAACACAGCTGACGCAGGTAAACACACAACACAGCTGACACAGGTAACTACACAACACAGCTCACACAGGTAAACACACAACACAGCTGACGCAGGTGTAAACACAACACAGCTGACACCGGTAACTACACAACACAGCTGACACAGGTAAACACACAACACAGCTGACACAGGTAAACACACAACACAGCTGACACAGGTAAACACACAACACAGCTGACACAGGTAAACACAACCACAGGTAAACACACAACACAGCCGACGCAGGGAAACACACAACACAGCCGACGCAGGTAAACACACAACACAGCTGACACACAACACAGCCGACGCAGGGAAACACACAACACAGCTGACGCAGGTAAACACACAACACAGCTGACACAGGTAACTACACAACACAGCTCACACAGGTAAACACACAACACAGCTGACGCAGGTGTAAACACAACACAGCCGACGCAGGTAAACACACAACACAGCTGACACAGGGAAACACACAACACAGCTGACACAGGTAAACACACAACACAGCTGACACAGGGAAACACACAACACAGCTGACACAGGTAAACACACAACACAGCCGATGCAGGTAAACACACAACACAGCTGACACAGGTAAATACACAACCCAGCCGACACAGGTAAACACACAACACAGCCGACGCAGGTAAACACACAACACAGCCGACGCAGGTAAACACACAACACAGCCGACGCGGGTAAACACACAACACAGCCGACACAGGGAAACACACAACACAGCCGACGCAGGGAAACACACAACACAGCCGACACAGGGAAACACACAACACAGCTGACACAGGTAAACACACAACACAGCCGATGCAGGTAAACACACAACACAGCTGACACAGGTAAATACACAACACAGCTGACACAGGGAAACACACAACACAGCCGACGCAGGGAAACACACAACACAGCCGACGCAGGGAAACACACAACACAGCCGACACAGGGAAACACACAACACAGCTGACACAGGTAAACACACAACACAGCCGATGCAGGTAAACACACAACACAGCTGACACAGGTAAATACACAACACAGCCGACACAGGTAAACACACAACACAGCTGACGCAGGTAAACACACAACACAGCCGACGCAGGTAAACACACAACACAGCTGACACAGGTAACTACACAACACAGCTGACACAGGTAAATACACGTGCTAGAAGAGTTTTTGTGTTGTTTGTTTCTGGTCCCGCTTCGGATGCCACAATGCCATCAAGCGGTATCTCTGGTCGTAACCAGTCCTTCACTGACCAATCAGCGTTCATTAGCAGAATGCTAGCGTGTTATGGGCAACAACAACTCAACCTGTAAGAAATTTAGCCGTCTAGCCTCATAGACTCCCATTCAGTCTGCACTCATGGGCGATCGCCCCCAGTGGAACTCTGGTGGAACTACAACCACAATTCGGTACAAAAGGACTTAATAGGGAGTGGCCAGGCTCTCCGTAGACAGGCCTTGGCTGGGTAAAAAAATATGTATATCTCGATTTGAATTGAATCTTATTTTAAAGAATCGTTCAACAATCAGACGCATTACAGCGATGAATTTATTTAGTATGTGAATTGCAGCACGTAGATGATCAACCTCGAACTGCCCTGGTGATGAGAGTGTGTGTTAGACCAGTGTGTGCTGTAATCTGAGAGAGTGTGTGTTAGACCAGTGTGTGCTGTAATCTGAGAGAGTGTGTGCGACCAGTGTGTGCTGTAATCTGAGAGAGTGTGTTAGACCAGTGTGTGCTGTAATCTGAGAGAGTGTGTGCTGTAATCTGAGAGAGTGTGTTAGACCAGTGTGTGCTGTAATCTGAGAGTGTGTGTTAGACCAGTGTGTGCTGTAATCTGAGAGAGTGTGTGCGACCAGTGTGTGCTGTAATCTGAGAGAGTGTGTTAGACCTGTGTGTGCTTTAATCTGAGAGAGTGTGTGTTAGACCAGTGTGTGCTGTAATCTGAGAGAGTGTGTGCGACCAGTGTGTGCTGTAATCTGAGAGAGTGTGTGCTGTAATCTGAGAGAGTGTGTGCTGTAATCTGAGAGAGTGTGTTAGACCAGTGTGTGCTGTAATCTGAGAGTGTGTGTTAGACCAGTGTGTGCTGTAATCTGAGAGAGTGTGTGTTAGACCAGTGTGTGCTGTAATCTGAGAGAGTGTGTGCGACCAGTGTGTGCTGTAATCTGAGAGAGTGTGTTAGACCAGTGTGTGCTGTAATCTGAGAGAGTGTGTGTTAGACCAGTGTGTGCTGTAATCTGAGAGAGTGTGTGTTAGACCAGTGTGTGCTGTAATCTGAGAGAGTGTGTGCGACCAGTGTGTGCTGTAATCTGAGAGAGTGTGTTAGACCAGTGTGTGCTGTAATCTGAGAGAGTGTGTGTTAGACCAGTGTGTGCTGTAATCTGAGAGAGTGTGTGCGACCAGTGTGTGCTGTAATCTGAGAGAGTGTGTGCGACCAGTGTGTGCTGTAATCTGAGAGAGTGTGTGCGACCAGTGTGTGCTGTAATCTGAGAGAGTGTGTGCTGTAATCTGAGAGTGTGTGTTAGACCAGTGTGTGCTGTAATCTGAGAGAGTGTGCTGTAATCTGAGAGTGTGTGTTAGACCAGTGTGTGCTGTAATCTGAGAGTGTGTGTTAGACCAGTGTGTGCTGTAATCTGAGAGTGTGTGTTAGACCAGTGTGTGCTGTAATCTGAGAGAGTGTGTGCGACCAGTGTGTGCTGTAATCTGAGAGAGTGTGTGTTAGACCAGTGTGTGCTGTAATCTGAGAGAGTGTGTGCGACCAGTGTGTGCTGTAATCTGAGAGAGTGTGTTAGACCAGTGCGTGCTGTAATCTGAGAGAGTGTGTGTTAGACCAGTGTGTGCTGTAATCTGAGAGAGTGTGTGCGACCAGTGTGTGCTGTAATCTGAGAGAGTGTGTGTTAGACCAGTGTGTGCTGTAATCTGAGAGAGTGTGTGTTAGACCAGTGTGTGCTGTAATCTGAGAGAGTGTGTGCTGTAATCTGAGAGTGTGTGTTAGACCAGTGTGTGCTGTAATCTGAGAGTGTGTGTTAGACCAGTGTGTGCTGTAATCTGAGAGAGTGTGTGTTAGACCAGTGTGTGCTGTAATCTGAGAGAGTGTGTGCGACCAGTGTGTGCTGTAATCTGAGAGAGTGTGTGTTAGACCAGTGTGTGCTGTAATCTGAGAGAGTGTGTGCGACCAGTGTGTGCTGTAATCTGAGAGAGTGTGTTAGACCAGTGCGTGCTGTAATCTGAGAGTGTGTTAGACCAGTGTGTGCTGTAATCTG
Source organism: Leuciscus leuciscus (assembly GCF_965113295.1). Taxonomy (NCBI): domain Eukaryota; kingdom Metazoa; phylum Chordata; class Actinopteri; order Cypriniformes; family Leuciscidae; genus Leuciscus; species Leuciscus leuciscus. The sequence goes on along the minus strand of NC_138737.1, from coordinate 40,334,845 downwards.
AGAGAGTGTGTGTTAGACCAGTGTGTGCTGTAATCTGAGAGTGTGTTAGACCAGTGTGTGCTGTAATCTGAGAGAGTGTGTGTTAGACCAGTGTGTGCTGTAATCTGAGAGTGTGTGCGACCAGTGTGTGCTGTAATCTGAGGGAGTGTGTGCTGTAATCTGAGAGAGTGTGTTAGACCAGTGTGTGCTGTAATCTGAGAGAGTGTGTTAGACCAGTGTGTGCTGTAATCTGAGAGAGTGTGTGTGTTAGACCAGTGTGTGCTGTAATCTGAGAGAGTGTGTGTTAGACCAGTGTGTGCTGTAATCTGAGAGAGTGTGTGTTAGACCAGTGTGTGCTGTAATCTGAGAGAGTGTGTGTTAGACCAGTGTGTGCTGTAATCTGAGAGAGTGTGTGTTAGACCAGGGCTGCGTTTCCCAAAAGCATCGTAAGCCTAAATTGATCGTAAAAACGATCGTACGACTGATCTTAATATTATGGTCTGTTTCCCAAAAGCATCGTAGCTTAAGTAGCACTTGAAAATCTTCGTAGATCTACGAGTGCTCTGGAGTAATCGTACATCCCCAAGTGCATCGTAAGAAGACAGATTTATGAGGACACCTGCAGGACAACTGGCAGATTACACCTTTAACTTTATTCAAATGCAATGTGATTATAATTTAAGGTTTTGATTGTACTTTATTGTACACTTTATTACTCTTTTTTTTTTGTTGTTGGTTAAATTAATGTATAAATTAAATAATTAAAAAGGTCAGAAAACAAAACAAAAAAATTGAAATAATTTAATCTAATAATTTTAATCAAAATTAAATGAATGAACAAAAAATAAATAAAAGAAATCCTTTAAATCTGTTAAAAATGACATCTTTGTTTCGGAGGACATTAAAAGGACATTAATTTAATATTTTTGAAAGGTATCTTTTCTTTCTTTTTTTCAGCCATTTTGTCAGTGCCTCCGCCTGTAGGTGCTTTATATAGACTTGCCTTGATTGCTAATCCACAACAGATGACAATAATTAGGTTAAACGTTCAGAATACGATTCCATATAAGGTTATATTTCAGCACTTCGTGAATGGACAGCGACTCTTAAGTAGCACGTAGAGCGCGATCTCGCGCGTTCATGTTAAGTGCATTTTTGGGAAACGCTCGTGGAATTGCTGCGAGCGTTCGTAACCTTGCACGTAGAAAGCGCTCTTAAGAGCTAAGATACATCGTTATCGGGAAACCAGGCTCAGTGTGTGCTGTAATCTGAGAGTGTGTGTGTTAGACCAGTGTGTGCTGTAATCTGAGAGTGTGTTAGACCAGTGTGTGCTGTAATCTGAGAGTGTGTTAGACCAGTGTGTGCTGTAATCTGAGAGTGTGTGTGTTAGACCAGTGTGTGCTGTAATCTGAGAGAGTGTGTGTTAGACCAGTGTGTGCTGTAATCTGAGAGAGTGTGTGTTAGACCAGTGTGTGCTGTAATCTGAGAGTGTGTTAGACCAGTGTGTGCTGTAATCTGAGAGTGTGTGTGTTAGACCAGTGTGTGCTGTAATCTGAGAGAGTGTGTGTTAGACCAGTGTGTGCTGTAATCTGAGAGTGTGTGTGTTAGACCAGTGTGTGCTGTAATCTGAGAGTGTGTGTTAGACCAGTGTGTGCTGTAATCTGAGAGTGTGTGTTAGACCAGTGTGTGCTGTAATCTGAGAGTGTGTGTGTTAGACCAGTGTGTGCTGTAATCTGAGAGAGTGTGTGTTAGACCAGTGTGTGCTGTAATCTGAGAGAGTGTGTGTTAGACCAGTGTGTGCTGTAATCTGAGAGAGTGTGTGTTAGACCAGTGTGTGCTGTAATGTGAGAGAGTGTGTGTTAGACCAGTGTGTGCTGTAATCTGAGAGAGTGTGTGTTAGACCAGTGTGTGCTGTAATCTGAGAGAGTGTGTGTTAGACCAGTGTGTGCTGTAATCTGAGAGAGTGTGTGTTAGACCAGTGTGTGCTGTAATCTGAGAGAGTGTGTGTTAGACCAGTGTGTGCTGTAATCTGAGAGAGTGTGTGTTAGACCAGTGTGTGCTGTAATCTGAGAGTGTGTGTGTTAGACCAGTGTGTGCTGTAATCTGAGAGAGTGTGTGTTAGACCAGTGTGTGCTGTAATCTGAGAGAGTGTGTGTTAGACCAGTGTGTGCTGTAATCTGAGAGTGTGTGTGTTAGACCAGTGTGTGCTGTAATCTGAGAGTGTGTTAGACCAGTGTGTGCTGTAATCTGAGAGTGTGTGTGTTAGACCAGTGTGTGCTGTAATCTGAGAGAGTGTGTGTCGACCAGTGTGTGCTGTAATCTGAGAGAGTGTGTGTTAGACCAGTGTGTGCTGTAATCTGAGAGAGTGTGTGTTAGACCAGTGTGTGCTGTAATCTGAGAGAGTGTGTGTTAGACCAGTGTGTGCTGTAATCTGAGAGTGTGTTAGACCAGTGTGTGCTGTAATCTGAGAGTGTGTGTTAGACCAGTGTGTGCTGTAATCTGAGAGTGTGTGTTAGACCAGTGTGTGCTGTAATCTGAGAGAGTGTGTTAGACCAGTGTGTGCTGTAATCTGAGAGAGTGTGTTAGACCAGTGTGTGCTGTAATCTGAGAGAGTGTGTTAGACCAGTGTGTGCTGTAATCTGAGAGAGTGTGTTAGACCAGTGTGTGCTGTAATCTGAGAGAGTGTGTTAGACCAGTGTGTGCTGTAATCTGAGAGAGTGTGTTAGACCAGTGTGTGCTGTAATCTGAGAGAGTGTGTTAGACCAGTGTGTGCTGTAATCTGAGAGAGTGTGTCTAGACCAGTGTGTGCTGTAATCTGAGAGAGTGTGTT